>NW_027462283.1:0-42415 GCF_050947455.1 Rhinoderma darwinii
AACATGCTGCCAATTTCTCGCCTGGGAAACATGCAGAGAAGTCCAAGATAGTGTTTTTTAGACTGGCTGCCACGAGCTGAATCGAATGCAGCCAAGAGCGAGCGTCTAGGACTTACGGTTCAGGAGTTATTCACAGAAACATGGTTCTGAACATGCTGCCAATTTCTCGCCTGGGAAACATGCAGAGAAGTCCAAGATAGTGTTTTTTAGACTGGCTGCCACGAGCTGAATCGAATGCAGCCAAGAGCGAGCGTCTAGGACTTACGGTTCAGGAGTTATTCACAGAAACATGGTTCTGAACATGCTGCCAATTTCTCGCCTGGGAAACATGCAGAGAAGTCCAAGATAGTGTTTTTTAGACTGGCTGCCACGAGCTGAATCGAATGCAGCCAAGAGCGAGCGTCTAGGACTTACGGTTCAGGAGTTATTCACAGAAACATGGTTCTTTTACTGCCAGCCGCGAAAGCGAAAATAACCAAGATCGAGCGTCTAGGATTTACTTGTCAATAACTCGCCTGGGAAACATCCAGAGAAGTCAAACACAGTGCTCCTATACTAATTGCCAGGCGCTGAGACGAATGCCGCCAAGATCGAGCGTCTAGGACTTACGGTTCAGGAGTTATTCACAGAAACATGGTTCTGAACATGCTGCCAATTTCTCGCCTGGGAAACATGCAGAGAAGTCCAAGATAGTGTTTTTTAGACTGGCTGCCACGAGCTGAATCGAATGCAGCCAAGAGCGAGCGTCTAGGACTTACGGTTCAGGAGTTATTCACAGAAACATGGTTCTGAACATGCTGCCAATTTCTCGCCTGGGAAACATGCAGAGAAGTCCAAGATAGTGTTTTTTAGACTGGCTGCCACGAGCTGAATCGAATGCAGCCAAGAGCGAGCGTCTAGGACTTACGGTTCAGGAGTTATTCACAGAAACATGGTTCTGAACATGCTGCCAATTTCTCGCCTGGGAAACATGCAGAGAAGTCCAAGATAGTGTTTTTTAGACTGGCTGCCACGAGCTGAATCGAATGCAGCCAAGAGCGAGAGTCTAGGACTTACGGTTCAGGAGTTATTCACAGAAACATGGTTCTGAACATGCTGCCAATTTCTCGCCTGGGAAACATGCAGAGAAGTCCAAGATAGTGTTTTTTAGACTGGCTGCCACGAGCTGAATCGAATGCAGCCAAGAGCGAGCGTCTAGGACTTACGGTTCAGGAGTTATTCACAGAAACATGGTTCTGAACATGCTGCCAATTGCTCGCCTGGGAAACATGCAGAGAAGTCCAAGATAGTGTTTTTTAGACTGGCTGCCACGAGCTGAATCGAATGCAGCCAAGAGCGAGCGTCTAGGACTTACGGTTCAGGAGTTATTCACAGAAACATGGTTCTGAACATGCTGCCAATTGCTCGCCTGGGAAACATGCAGAGAAGTCCAAGATAGTGTTTTTTAGACTGGCTGCCACGAGCTGAATCGAATGCAGCCAAGAGCGAGCGTCTAGGACTTACGGTTCAGGAGTTATTCACAGAAACATGGTTCTGAACATGCTGCCAATTTCTCGCCTGGGAAACATGCAGAGAAGTCCAAGATAGTGTTTTTTAGACTGGCTGCCACGAGCTGAATCGAATGCAGCCAAGAGCGAGCGTCTAGGACTTACGGTTCAGGAGTTATTCACAGAAACATGGTTCTTTTACTGCCAGCCGCGAAAGCGAAAATAACCAAGATCGAGCGTCTAGGATTTACTTGTCAATAACTCGCCTGGGAAACATCCAGAGAAGTCAAACACAGTGCTCCTATACTAATTGCCAGGCGCTGAGACGAATGCCGCCAAGATCGAGCGTCTAGGACTTACGGTTCAAGAATTAGCTTTAGAAACATTTGCCTTAGGAACATGCAGAGAAGTCCAAGATAGTGTTTTTTAGACTGGCTGCCACGAGCTGAATCGAATGCAGCCAAGAGCGAGCGTCTGTGACTTACGGTTCAGGAGTTATTCACAGAAACATGGTTCTGAACATGCTGCCAATTTCTCGCCTGGGAAACATGCAGAGAAGTCCAAGATAGTGTTTTTTAGACTGGCTGCCACGAGCTGAATCGAATGCAGCCAAGAGCGAGCGTCTAGGACTTACGGTTCAGGAGTTATTCACAGAAACATGGTTCTGAACATGCTGCCAATTGCTCGCCTGGGAAACATGCAGAGAAGTCCAAGATAGTGTTTTTTAGACTGGCTGCCACGAGCTGAATCGAATGCAGCCAAGAGCGAGCGTCTAGGACTTACGGTTCAGGAGTTATTCACAGAAACATGGTTCTGAACATGCTGCCAATTGCTCGCCTGGGAAACATGCAGAGAAGTCCAAGATAGTGTTTTTTAGACTGGCTGCCACGAGCTGAATCGAATGCAGCCAAGAGCGAGCGTCTAGGACTTACGGTTCAGGAGTTATTCACAGAAACATGGTTCTGAACATGCTGCCAATTGCTCGCCTGGGAAACATGCAGAGAAGTCCAAGATAGTGTTTTTTAGACTGGCTGCCACGAGCTGAATCGAATGCAGCCAAGAGCGAGCGTCTAGGACTTACGGTTCAGGAGTTATTCACAGAAACATGGTTCTTTTACTGCCAGCCGCGAAAGCGAAAATAACCAAGATCGAGCGTCTAGGATTTACTTGTCAATAACTCGCCTGGGAAACATCCAGAGAAGTCAAACACAGTGCTCCTATACTAATTGCCAGGCGCTGAGACGAATGCCGCCAAGATCGAGCGTCTAGGACTTACGGTTCAAGAATTAGCTTTAGAAACATTTGCCTTAGGAACATGCAGAGAAGTCCAAGATAGTGTTTTTTAGACTGGCTGCCACGAGCTGAATCGAATGCAGCCAAGAGCGAGCGTCTGTGACTTACGGTTCAGGAGTTATTCACAGAAACATGGTTCTGAACATGCTGCCAATTGCTCGCCTGGGAAACATGCAGAGAAGTCCAAGATAGTGTTTTTTAGACTGGCTGCCACGAGCTGAATCGAATGCAGCCAAGAGCGAGCGTCTAGGACTTACGGTTCAGGAGTTATTCACAGAAACATGGTTCTGAACATGCTGCCAATTGCTCGCCTGGGAAACATGCAGAGAAGTCCAAGATAGTGTTTTTTAGACTGGCTGCCACGAGCTGAATCGAATGCAGCCAAGAGCGAGCGTCTAGGACTTACGGTTCAGGAGTTATTCACAGAAACATGGTTCTGAACATGCTGCCAATTGCTCGCCTGGGAAACATGCAGAGAAGTCCAAGATAGTGTTTTTTAGACTGGCTGCCACGAGCTGAATCGAATGCAGCCAAGAGCGAGCGTCTAGGACTTACGGTTCAGGAGTTATTCACAGAAACATGGTTCTGAACATGCTGCCAATTTCTCGCCTGGGAAACATGCAGAGAAGTCCAAGATAGTGTTTTTTAGACTGGCTGCCACGAGCTGAATCGAATGCAGCCAAGAGCGAGCGTCTAGGACTTACGGTTCAGGAGTTATTCACAGAAACATGGTTCTTTTACTGCCAGCCGCGAAAGCGAAAATAACCAAGATCGAGCGTCTAGGATTTACTTGTCAATAACTCGCCTGGGAAACATCCAGAGAAGTCAAACACAGTGCTCCTATACTAATTGCCAGGCGCTGAGACGAATGCCGCCAAGATCGAGCGTCTAGGACTTACGGTTCAGGAGTTATTCACAGAAACATGGTTCTGAACATGCTGCCAATTTCTCGCCTGGGAAACATGCAGAGAAGTCCAAGATAGTGTTTTTTAGACTGGCTGCCACGAGCTGAATCGAATGCAGCCAAGAGCGAGCGTCTAGGACTTAC
This sequence comes from Rhinoderma darwinii, assembly GCF_050947455.1. Lineage (NCBI taxonomy): Eukaryota > Metazoa > Chordata > Amphibia > Anura > Rhinodermatidae > Rhinoderma > Rhinoderma darwinii. The sequence goes on from NW_027462283.1 coordinate 3,829, forward strand.
GGTTCAGGAGTTATTCACAGAAACATGGTTCTGAACATGCTGCCAATTGCTCGCCTGGGAAACATGCAGAGAAGTCCAAGATAGTGTTTTTTAGACTGGCTGCCACGAGCTGAATCGAATGCAGCCAAGAGCGAGCGTCTAGGACTTACGGTTCAGGAGTTATTCACAGAAACATGGTTCTGAACATGCTGCCAATTTCTCGCCTGGGAAACATGCAGAGAAGTCCAAGATAGTGTTTTTTAGACTGGCTGCCACGAGCTGAATCGAATGCAGCCAAGAGCGAGCGTCTAGGACTTACGGTTCAGGAGTTATTCACAGAAACATGGTTCTGAACATGCTGCCAATTTCTCGCCTGGGAAACATGCAGAGAAGTCCAAGATAGTGTTTTTTAGACTGGCTGCCACGAGCTGAATCGAATGCAGCCAAGAGCGAGCGTCTAGGACTTACGGTTCAGGAGTTATTCACAGAAACATGGTTCTGAACATGCTGCCAATTTCTCGCCTGGGAAACATGCAGAGAAGTCCAAGATAGTGTTTTTTAGACTGGCTGCCACGAGCTGAATCGAATGCAGCCAAGAGCGAGCGTCTAGGACTTACGGTTCAGGAGTTATTCACAGAAACATGGTTCTTTTACTGCCAGCCGCGAAAGCGAAAATAACCAAGATCGAGCGTCTAGGATTTACTTGTCAATAACTCGCCTGGGAAACATCCAGAGAAGTCAAACACAGTGCTCCTATACTAATTGCCAGGCGCTGAGACGAATGCCGCCAAGATCGAGCGTCTAGGACTTACGGTTCAGGAGTTATTCACAGAAACATGGTTCTGAACATGCTGCCAATTTCTCGCCTGGGAAACATGCAGAGAAGTCCAAGATAGTGTTTTTTAGACTGGCTGCCACGAGCTGAATCGAATGCAGCCAAGAGCGAGCGTCTAGGACTTACGGTTCAGGAGTTATTCACAGAAACATGGTTCTGAACATGCTGCCAATTGCTCGCCTGGGAAACATGCAGAGAAGTCCAAGATAGTGTTTTTTAGACTGGCTGCCACGAGCTGAATCGAATGCAGCCAAGAGCGAGCGTCTAGGACTTACGGTTCAGGAGTTATTCACAGAAACATGGTTCTGAACATGCTGCCAATTTCTCGCCTGGGAAACATGCAGAGAAGTCCAAGATAGTGTTTTTTAGACTGGCTGCCACGAGCTGAATCGAATGCAGCCAAGAGCGAGCGTCTAGGACTTACGGTTCAGGAGTTATTCACAGAAACATGGTTCTGAACATGCTGCCAATTTCTCGCCTGGGAAACATGCAGAGAAGTCCAAGATAGTGTTTTTTAGACTGGCTGCCACGAGCTGAATCGAATGCAGCCAAGAGCGAGCGTCTAGGACTTACGGTTCAGGAGTTATTCACAGAAACATGGTTCTGAACATGCTGCCAATTGCTCGCCTGGGAAACATGCAGAGAAGTCCAAGATAGTGTTTTTTAGACTGGCTGCCACGAGCTGAATCGAATGCAGCCAAGAGCGAGCGTCTAGGACTTACGGTTCAGGAGTTATTCACAGAAACATGGTTCTTTTACTGCCAGCCGCGAAAGCGAAAATAACCAAGATCGAGCGTCTAGGATTTACTTGTCAATAACTCGCCTGGGAAACATCCAGAGAAGTCAAACACAGTGCTCCTATACTAATTGCCAGGCGCTGAGACGAATGCCGCCAAGATCGAGCGTCTAGGACTTACGGTTCAGGAGTTATTCACAGAAACATGGTTCTGAACATGCTGCCAATTTCTCGCCTGGGAAACATGCAGAGAAGTCCAAGATAGTGTTTTTTAGACTGGCTGCCACGAGCTGAATCGAATGCAGCCAAGAGCGAGCGTCTAGGACTTACGGTTCAGGAGTTATTCACAGAAACATGGTTCTGAACATGCTGCCAATTGCTCGCCTGGGAAACATGCAGAGAAGTCCAAGATAGTGTTTTTTAGACTGGCTGCCACGAGCTGAATCGAATGCAGCCAAGAGCGAGCGTCTAGGACTTACGGTTCAGGAGTTATTCACAGAAACATGGTTCTGAACATGCTGCCAATTTCTCGCCTGGGAAACATGCAGAGAAGTCCAAGATAGTGTTTTTTAGACTGGCTGCCACGAGCTGAATCGAATGCAGCCAAGAGCGAGCGTCTAGGACTTACGGTTCAGGAGTTATTCACAGAAACATGGTTCTGAACATGCTGCCAATTTCTCGCCTGGGAAACATGCAGAGAAGTCCAAGATAGTGTTTTTTAGACTGGCTGCCACGAGCTGAATCGAATGCAGCCAAGAGCGAGCGTCTAGGACTTACGGTTCAGGAGTTATTCACAGAAACATGTTTCTTTTACTGCCAGCCGCGAAAGCGAAAATAACCAAGATCGAGCGTCTAGGATTTACTTGTCAATAACTCGCCTGGGAAACATCCAGAGAAGTCAAACACAGTGCTCCTATACTAATTGCCAGGCGCTGAGACGAATGCCGCCAAGATCGAGCGTCTAGGACTTACGGTTCAAGAATTAGCTTTAGAAACATTTGCCTTAGGAACATGCAGAGAAGTCCAAGATAGTGTTTTTTAGACTGGCTGCCACGAGCTGAATCGAATGCAGCCAAGAGCGAGCGTCTAGGACTTACGGTTCAGGAGTTATTCACAGAAACATGGTTCTTTTACTGCCAGCCGCGAAAGCGAAAATAACCAAGATCGAGCGTCTAGGATTTACTTGTCAATAACTCGCCTGGGAAACATCCAGAGAAGTCAAACACAGTGCTCCTATACTAATTGCCAGGCGCTGAGACGAATGCCGCCAAGATCGAGCGTCTAGGACTTACGGTTCAGGAGTTATTCACAGAAACATGGTTCTGAACATGCTGCCAATTTCTCGCCTGGGAAACTTGCAGAGAAGTCCAAGATAGTGTTTTTTAGACTGGCTGCCACGAGCTGAATCGAATGCAGCCAAGAGCGAGCGTCTAGGACTTACGGTTCAGGAGTTATTCACAGAAACATGGTTCTTTTACTGCCAGCCGCGAAAGCGAAAATAACCAAGATCGAGCGTCTAGGATTTACTTGTCAATAACTCGCCTGGGAAACATCCAGAGAAGTCAAACACAGTGCTCCTATACTAACTGCCAGGCGCTGAGACGAATGCCGCCAAGATCGAGCGTCTAGGACTTACGGTTCAGGAGTTATTCACAGAAACATGGTTCTGAACATGCTGCCAATTTCTCGCCTGGGAAACATGCAGAGAAGTCCAAGATAGTGTTTTTTAGACTGGCTGCCACGAGCTGAATCGAATGCAGCCAAGAGCGAGCGTCTAGGACTTACGGTTCAGGAGTTATTCACAGAAACATGGTTCTGAACATGCTGCCAATTTCTCGCCTGGGAAACATGCAGAGAAGTCCAAGATAGTGTTTTTTAGACTGGCTGCCACGAGCTGAATCGAATGCAGCCAAGAGCGAGCGTCTAGGACTTACGGTTCAGGAGTTATTCACAGAAACATGGTTCTGAACATGCTGCCAATTTCTCGCCTGGGAAACATGCAGAGAAGTCCAAGATAGTGTTTTTTAGACTGGCTGCCACGAGCTGAATCGAATGCAGCCAAGAGCGAGCGTCTAGGACTTACGGTTCAGGAGTTATTCACAGAAACATGGTTCTTTTACTGCCAGCCGCGAAAGCGAAAATAACCAAGATCGAGCGTCTAGGATTTACTTGTCAATAACTCGCCTGGGAAACATCCAGAGAAGTCAAACACAGTGCTCCTATACTAATTGCCAGGCGCTGAGACGAATGCCGCCAAGATCGAGCGTCTAGGACTTACGGTTCAGGAGTTATTCACAGAAACATGGTTCTGAACATGCTGCCAATTTCTCGCCTGGGAAACATGCAGAGAAGTCCAAGATAGTGTTTTTTAGACTGGCTGCCACGAGCTGAATCGAATGCAGCCAAGAGCGAGCGTCTAGGACTTACGGTTCAGGAGTTATTCACAGAAACATGGTTCTGAACATGCTGCCAATTTCTCGCCTGGGAAACATGCAGAGAAGTCCAAGATAGTGTTTTTTAGACTGGCTGCCACGAGCTGAATCGAATGCAGCCAAGAGCGAGCGTCTAGGACTTACGGTTCAGGAGTTATTCACAGAAACATGGTTCTGAACATGCTGCCAATTTCTCGCCTGGGAAACATGCAGAGAAGTCCAAGATAGTGTTTTTTAGACTGGCTGCCACGAGCTGAATCGAATGCAGCCAAGAGCGAGCGTCTAGGACTTACGGTTCAGGAGTTATTCACAGAAACATGGTTCTTTTACTGCCAGCCGCGAAAGCGAAAATAACCAAGATCGAGCGTCTAGGATTTACTTGTCAATAACTCGCCTGGGAAACATCCAGAGAAGTCAAACACAGTGCTCCTATACTAATTGCCAGGCGCTGAGACGAATGCCGCCAAGATCGAGCGTCTAGGACTTACGGTTCAGGAGTTATTCACAGAAACATGGTTCTGAACATGCTGCCAATTTCTCGCCTGGGAAACATGCAGAGAAGTCCAAGATAGTGTTTTTTAGACTGGCTGCCACGAGCTGAATCGAATGCAGCCAAGAGCGAGCGTCTAGGACTTACGGTTCAGGAGTTATTCACAGAAACATGGTTCTTTTACTGCCAGCCGCGAAAGCGAAAATAACCAAGATCGAGCGTCTAGGATTTACTTGTCAATAACTCGCCTGGGAAACATCCAGAGAAGTCAAACACAGTGCTCCTATACTAATTGCCAGGCGCTGAGACGAATGCCGCCAAGATCGAGCGTCTAGGACTTACGGTTCAAGAATTAGCTTTAGAAACATTTGCCTTAGGAACATGCAGAGAAGTCCAAGATAGTGTTTTTTAGACTGGCTGCCACGAGCTGAATCGAAAGCAGCCAAGAGCGAGCGTCTGTGACTTACGGTTCAGGAGTTATTCACAGAAACATGGTTCTGAACATGCTGCCAATTGCTCGACTGGGAAACATGCAGAGAAGTCCAAGATAGTGTTTTTTAGACTGGCTGCCACGAGCTGAATCGAATGCAGCCAAGAGCGAGCGTCTAGGACTTACGGTTCAGGAGTTATTCACAGAAACATGGTTCTGAACATGCTGCCAATTGCTCGCCTGGGAAACATGCAGAGAAGTCCAAGATAGTGTTTTTTAGACTGGCTGCCACGAGCTGAATCGAATGCAGCCAAGAGCGAGCGTCTAGGACTTACGGTTCAGGAGTTATTCACAGAAACATGGTTCTGAACATGCTGCCAATTGCTCGCCTGGGAAACATGCAGAGAAGTCCAAGATAGTGTTTTTTAGACTGGCTGCCACGAGCTGAATCGAATGCAGCCAAGAGCGAGCGTCTAGGACTTACGGTTCAGGAGTTATTCACAGAAACATGGTTCTTTTACTGCCAGCCGCGAAAGCGAAAATAACCAAGATCGAGCGTCTAGGATTTACTTGTCAATAACTCGCCTGGGAAACATCCAGAGAAGTCAAACACAGTGCTCCTATACTAATTGCCAGGCGCTGAGACGAATGCCGCCAAGATCGAGCGTCTAGGACTTACGGTTCAAGAATTAGCTTTAGAAACATTTGCCTTAGGAACATGCAGAGAAGTCCAAGATAGTGTTTTTTAGACTGGCTGCCACGAGCTGAATCGAATGCAGCCAAGAGCGAGCGTCTGTGACTTACGGTTCAGGAGTTATTCACAGAAACATGGTTCTGAACATGCTGCCAATTGCTCGCCTGGGAAACATGCAGAGAAGTCCAAGATAGTGTTTTTTAGACTGGCTGCCACGAGCTGAATCGAATGCAGCCAAGAGCGAGCGTCTAGGACTTACGGTTCAGGAGTTATTCACAGAAACATGGTTCTGAACATGCTGCCAATTGCTCGCCTGGGAAACATGCAGAGAAGTCCAAGATAGTGTTTTTTAGACTGGCTGCCACGAGCTGAATCGAATGCAGCCAAGAGCGAGCGTCTAGGACTTACGGTTCAGGAGTTATTCACAGAAACATGGTTCTGAACATGCTGCCAATTGCTCGCCTGGGAAACATGCAGAGAAGTCCAAGATAGTGTTTTTTAGACTGGCTGCCACGAGCTGAATCGAATGCAGCCAAGAGCGAGCGTCTAGGACTTACGGTTCAGGAGTTATTCACAGAAACATGGTTCTTTTACTGCCAGCCGCGAAAGCGAAAATAACCAAGATCGAGCGTCTAGGATTTACTTGTCAATAACTCGCCTGGGAAACATCCAGAGAAGTCAAACACAGTGCTCCTATACTAATTGCCAGGCGCTGAGACGAATGCCGCCAAGATCGAGCGTCTAGGACTTACGGTTCAAGAATTAGCTTTAGAAACATTTGCCTTAGGAACATGCAGAGAAGTCCAAGATAGTGTTTTTTAGACTGGCTGCCACGAGCTGAATCGAATGCAGCCAAGAGCGAGCGTCTAGGACTTACGGTTCAGGAGTTATTCACAGAAACATGGTTCTGAACATGCTGCCAATTGCTCGCCTGGGAAACATGCAGAGAAGTCCAAGATAGTGTTTTTTAGACTGGCTGCCACGAGCTGAATCGAATGCAGCCAAGAGCGAGCGTCTAGGACTTACGGTTCAGGAGTTATTCACAGAAACATGGTTCTTTTACTGCCAGCCGCGAAAGCGAAAATAACCAAGATCGAGCGTCTAGGATTTACTTGTCAATAACTCGCCTGGGAAACATCCAGAGAAGTCAAACACAGTGCTCCTATACTAATTGCCAGGCGCTGAGACGAATGCCGCCAAGATCGAGCGTCTAGGACTTACGGTTCAAGAATTAGCTTTAGAAACATTTGCCTTAGGAACATGCAGAGAAGTCCAAGATAGTGTTTTTTAGACTGGCTGCCACGAGCTGAATCGAATGCAGCCAAGAGCGAGCGTCTGTGACTTACGGTTCAGGAGTTATTCACAGAAACATGGTTCTGAACATGCTGCCAATTGCTCGCCTGGGAAACATGCAGAGAAGTCCAAGATAGTGTTTTTTAGACTGGCTGCCACGAGCTGAATCGAATGCAGCCAAGAGCGAGCGTCTAGGACTTACGGTTCAGGAGTTATTCACAGAAACATGGTTCTGAACATGCTGCCAATTGCTCGCCTGGGAAACATGCAGAGAAGTCCAAGATAGTGTTTTTTAGACTGGCTGCCACGAGCTGAATCGAATGCAGCCAAGAGCGAGCGTCTAGGACTTACGGTTCAGGAGTTATTCACAGAAACATGGTTCTGAACATGCTGCCAATTTCTCGCCTGGGAAACATGCAGAGAAGTCCAAGATAGTGTTTTTTAGACTGGCTGCCACGAGCTGAATCGAATGCAGCCAAGAGCGAGCGTCTAGGACTTACGGTTCAGGAGTTATTCACAGAAACATGGTTCTGAACATGCTGCCAATTGCTCGCCTGGGAAACATGCAGAGAAGTCCAAGATAGTGTTTTTTAGACTGGCTGCCACGAGCTGAATCGAATGCAGCCAAGAGCGAGCGTCTAGGACTTACGGTTCAGGAGTTATTCACAGAAACATGGTTCTGAACATGCTGCCAATTTCTCGCCTGGGAAACATGCAGAGAAGTCCAAGATAGTGTTTTTTAGACTGGCTGCCACGAGCTGAATCGAATGCAGCCAAGAGCGAGCGTCTAGGACTTACGGTTCAGGAGTTATTCACAGAAACATGGTTCTGAACATGCTGCCAATTGCTCGCCTGGGAAACATGCAGAGAAGTCCAAGATAGTGTTTTTTAGACTGGCTGCCACGAGCTGAATCGAATGCAGCCAAGAGCGAGCGTCTAGGACTTACGGTTCAGGAGTTATTCACAGAAACATGGTTCTGAACATGCTGCCAATTTCTCGCCTGGGAAACATGCAGAGAAGTCCAAGATAGTGTTTTTTAGACTGGCTGCCACGAGCTGAATCGAATGCAGCCAAGAGCGAGCGTCTAGGACTTACGGTTCAGGAGTTATTCACAGAAACATGGTTCTGAACATGCTGCCAATTTCTCGCCTGGGAAACATGCAGAGAAGTCCAAGATAGTGTTTTTTAGACTGGCTGCCACGAGCTGAATCGAATGCAGCCAAGAGCGAGCGTCTAGGACTTACGGTTCAGGAGTTATTCACAGAAACATGGTTCTGAACATGCTGCCAATTGCTCGCCTGGGAAACATGCAGAGAAGTCCAAGATAGTGTTTTTTAGACTGGCTGCCACGAGCTGAATCGAATGCAGCCAAGAGCGAGCGTCTAGGACTTACGGTTCAGGAGTTATTCACAGAAACATGGTTCTGAACATGCTGCCAATTTCTCGCCTGGGAAACATGCAGAGAAGTCCAAGATAGTGTTTTTTAGACTGGCTGCCACGAGCTGAATCGAATGCAGCCAAGAGCGAGCGTCTAGGACTTACGGTTCAGGAGTTATTCACAGAAACATGGTTCTGAACATGCTGCCAATTGCTCGCCTGGGAAACATGCAGAGAAGTCCAAGATAGTGTTTTTTAGACTGGCTGCCACGAGCTGAATCGAATGCAGCCAAGAGCGAGCGTCTAGGACTTACGGTTCAGGAGTTATTCACAGAAACATGGTTCTTTTACTGCCAGCCGCGAAAGCGAGAATAACCAAGATCGAGCGTCTAGGATTTACTTGTCAATAACTCGCCTGGGAAACATCCAGAGAAGTCAAACACAGTGCTCCTATACTAATTGCCAGGCGCTGAGACGAATGCCGCCAAGATCGAGCGTCTAGGACTTACGGTTCAAGAATTAGCTTTAGAAACATTTGCCTTAGGAACATGCAGAGAAGTCCAAGATAGTGTTTTTTAGACTGGCTGCCACGAGCTGAATCGAATGCAGCCAAGAGCGAGCGTCTGTGACTTACGGTTCAGGAGTTATTCACAGAAACATGGTTCTGAACATGCTGCCAATTGCTCGCCTGGGAAACATGCAGAGAAGTCCAAGATAGTGTTTTTTAGACTGGCTGCCACGAGCTGAATCGAATGCAGCCAAGAGCGAGCGTCTAGGACTTACGGTTCAGGAGTTATTCACAGAAACATGGTTCTGAACATGCTGCCAATTGCTCGCCTGGGAAACATGCAGAGAAGTCCAAGATAGTGTTTTTTAGACTGGCTGCCACGAGCTGAATCGAATGCAGCCAAGAGCGAGCGTCTAGGACTTACGGTTCAGGAGTTATTCACAGAAACATGGTTCTGAACATGCTGCCAATTGCTCGCCTGGGAAACATGCAGAGAAGTCCAAGATAGTGTTTTTTAGACTGGCTGCCACGAGCTGAATCGAATGCAGCCAAGAGCGAGCGTCTAGGACTTACGGTTCAGGAGTTATTCACAGAAACATGGTTCTGAACATGCTGCCAATTTCTCGCCTGGGAAACATGCAGAGAAGTCCAAGATAGTGTTTTTTAGACTGGCTGCCACGAGCTGAATCGAATGCAGCCAAGAGCGAGCGTCTAGGACTTACGGTTCAGGAGTTATTCACAGAAACATGGTTCTTTTACTGCCAGCCGCGAAAGCGAAAATAACCAAGATCGAGCGTCTAGGATTTACTTGTCAATAACTCGCCTGGGAAACATCCAGAGAAGTCAAACACAGTGCTCCTATACTAATTGCCAGGCGCTGAGACGAATGCCGCCAAGATCGAGCGTCTAGGACTTACGGTTCAGGAGTTATTCACAGAAACATGGTTCTGAACATGCTGCCAATTTCTCGCCTGGGAAACATGCAGAGAAGTCCAAGATAGTGTTTTTTAGACTGGCTGCCACGAGCTGAATCGAATGCAGCCAAGAGCGAGCGTCTAGGACTTACGGTTCAGGAGTTATTCACAGAAACATGGTTCTGAACATGCTGCCAATTGCTCGCCTGGGAAACATGCAGAGAAGTCCAAGATAGTGTTTTTTAGACTGGCTGCCACGAGCTGAATCGAATGCAGCCAAGAGCGAGCGTCTAGGACTTACGGTTCAGGAGTTATTCACAGAAACATGGTTCTGAACATGCTGCCAATTTCTCGCCTGGGAAACATGCAGAGAAGTCCAAGATAGTGTTTTTTAGACTGGCTGCCACGAGCTGAATCGAATGCAGCCAAGAGCGAGCGTCTAGGACTTACGGTTCAGGAGTTATTCACAGAAACATGGTTCTGAACATGCTGCCAATTTCTCGCCTGGGAAACATGCAGAGAAGTCCAAGATAGTGTTTTTTAGACTGGCTGCCACGAGCTGAATCGAATGCAGCCAAGAGCGAGCGTCTAGGACTTACGGTTCAGGAGTTATTCACAGAAACATGGTTCTGAACATGCTGCCAATTTCTCGCCTGGGAAACATGCAGAGAAGTCCAAGATAGTGTTTTTTAGACTGGCTGCCACGAGCTGAATCGAATGCAGCCAAGAGCGAGCGTCTAGGACTTACGGTTCAGGAGTTATTCACAGAAACATGGTTCTTTTACTGCCAGCCGCGAAAGCGAAAATAACCAAGATCGAGCGTCTAGGATTTACTTGTCAATAACTCGCCTGGGAAACATCCAGAGAAGTCAAACACAGTGCTCCTATACTAATTGCCAGGCGCTGAGACGAATGCCGCCAAGATCGAGCGTCTAGGACTTACGGTTCAGGAGTTATTCACAGAAACATGGTTCTGAACATGCTGCCAATTTCTCGCCTGGGAAACATGCAGAGAAGTCCAAGATAGTGTTTTTTAGACTGGCTGCCACGAGCTGAATCGAATGCAGCCAAGAGCGAGCGTCTAGGACTTACGGTTCAGGAGTTATTCACAGAAACATGGTTCTGAACATGCTGCCAATTGCTCGCCTGGGAAACATGCAGAGAAGTCCAAGATAGTGTTTTTTAGACTGGCTGCCACGAGCTGAATCGAATGCAGCCAAGAGCGAGCGTCTAGGACTTACGGTTCAGGAGTTATTCACAGAAACATGGTTCTGAACATGCTGCCAATTTCTCGCCTGGGAAACATGCAGAGAAGTCCAAGATAGTGTTTTTTAGACTGGCTGCCACGAGCTGAATCGAATGCAGCCAAGAGCGAGCGTCTAGGACTTACGGTTCAGGAGTTATTCACAGAAACATGGTTCTGAACATGCTGCCAATTTCTCGCCTGGGAAACATGCAGAGAAGTCCAAGATAGTGTTTTTTAGACTGGCTGCCACGAGCTGAATCGAATGCAGCCAAGAGCGAGCGTCTAGGACTTACGGTTCAGGAGTTATTCACAGAAACATGGTTCTGAACATGCTGCCAATTGCTCGCCTGGGAAACATGCAGAGAAGTCCAAGATAGTGTTTTTTAGACTGGCTGCCACGAGCTGAATCGAATGCAGCCAAGAGCGAGCGTCTAGGACTTACGGTTCAGGAGTTATTCACAGAAACATGGTTCTTTTACTGCCAGCCGCGAAAGCGAAAATAACCAAGATCGAGCGTCTAGGATTTACTTGTCAATAACTCGCCTGGGAAACATCCAGAGAAGTCAAACACAGTGCTCCTATACTAATTGCCAGGCGCTGAGACGAATGCCGCCAAGATCGAGCGTCTAGGACTTACGGTTCAGGAGTTATTCACAGAAACATGGTTCTGAACATGCTGCCAATTTCTCGCCTGGGAAACATGCAGAGAAGTCCAAGATAGTGTTTTTTAGACTGGCTGCCACGAGCTGAATCGAATGCAGCCAAGAGCGAGCGTCTAGGACTTACGGTTCAGGAGTTATTCACAGAAACATGGTTCTGAACATGCTGCCAATTGCTCGCCTGGGAAACATGCAGAGAAGTCCAAGATAGTGTTTTTTAGACTGGCTGCCACGAGCTGAATCGAATGCAGCCAAGAGCGAGCGTCTAGGACTTACGGTTCAGGAGTTATTCACAGAAACATGGTTCTGAACATGCTGCCAATTTCTCGCCTGGGAAACATGCAGAGAAGTCCAAGATAGTGTTTTTTAGACTGGCTGCCACGAGCTGAATCGAATGCAGCCAAGAGCGAGCGTCTAGGACTTACGGTTCAGGAGTTATTCACAGAAACATGGTTCTGAACATGCTGCCAATTTCTCGCCTGGGAAACATGCAGAGAAGTCCAAGATAGTGTTTTTTAGACTGGCTGCCACGAGCTGAATCGAATGCAGCCAAGAGCGAGCGTCTAGGACTTACGGTTCAGGAGTTATTCACAGAAACATGGTTCTTTTACTGCCAGCCGCGAAAGCGAAAATAACCAAGATCGAGCGTCTAGGATTTACTTGTCAATAACTCGCCTGGGAAACATCCAGAGAAGTCAAACACAGTGCTCCTATACTAATTGCCAGGCGCTGAGACGAATGCCGCCAAGATCGAGCGTCTAGGACTTACGGTTCAAGAATTAGCTTTAGAAACATTTGCCTTAGGAACATGCAGAGAAGTCCAAGATAGTGTTTTTTAGACTGGCTGCCACGAGCTGAATCGAATGCAGCCAAGAGCGAGCGTCTAGGACTTACGGTTCAGGAGTTATTCACAGAAACATGGTTCTGAACATGCTGCCAATTTCTCGCCTGGGAAACATGCAGAGAAGTCCAAGATAGTGTTTTTTAGACTGGCTGCCACGAGCTGAATCGAATGCAGCCAAGAGCGAGCGTCTAGGACTTACGGTTCAGGAGTTATTCACAGAAACATGGTTCTTTTACTGCCAGCCGCGAAAGCGAAAATAACCAAGATCGAGCGTCTAGGATTTACTTGTCAATAACTCGCCTGGGAAACATCCAGAGAAGTCAAACACAGTGCTCCTATACTAATTGCCAGGCGCTGAGACGAATGCCGCCAAGATCGAGCGTCTAGGACTTACGGTTCAGGAGTTATTCACAGAAACATGGTTCTGAACATGCTGCCAATTTCTCGCCTGGGAAACATGCAGAGAAGTCCAAGATAGTGTTTTTTAGACTGGCTGCCACGAGCTGAATCGAATGCAGCCAAGAGCGAGCGTCTAGGACTTACGGTTCAGGAGTTATTCACAGAAACATGGTTCTTTTACTGCCAGCCGCGAAAGCGAAAATAACCAAGATCGAGCGTCTAGGATTTACTTGTCAATAACTCGCCTGGGAAACATCCAGAGAAGTCAAACACAGTGCTCCTATACTAATTGCCAGGCGCTGAGACGAATGCCGCCAAGATCGAGCGTCTAGGACTTACGGTTCAGGAGTTATTCACAGAAACATGGTTCTGAACATGCTGCCAATTTCTCGCCTGGGAAACATGCAGAGAAGTCCAAGATAGTGTTTTTTAGACTGGCTGCCACGAGCTGAATCGAATGCAGCCAAGAGCGAGCGTCTAGGACTTACGGTTCAGGAGTTATTCACAGAAACATGGTTCTGAACATGCTGCCAATTTCTCGCCTGGGAAACATGCAGAGAAGTCCAAGATAGTGTTTTTTAGACTGGCTGCCACGAGCTGAATCGAATGCAGCCAAGAGCGAGCGTCTAGGACTTACGGTTCAGGAGTTATTCACAGAAACATGGTTCTGAACATGCTGCCAATTTCTCGCCTGGGAAACATGCAGAGAAGTCCAAGATAGTGTTTTTTAGACTGGCTGCCACGAGCTGAATCGAATGCAGCCAAGAGCGAGCGTCTAGGACTTACGGTTCAGGAGTTATTCACAGAAACATGGTTCTTTTACTGCCAGCCGCGAAAGCGAAAATAACCAAGATCGAGCGTCTAGGATTTACTTGTCAATAACTCGCCTGGGAAACATCCAGAGAAGTCAAACACAGTGCTCCTATACTAATTGCCAGGCGCTGAGACGAATGCCGCCAAGATCGAGCGTCTAGGACTTACGGTTCAGGAGTTATTCACAGAAACATGGTTCTGAACATGCTGCCAATTTCTCGCCTGGGAAACATGCAGAGAAGTCCAAGATAGTGTTTTTTAGACTGGCTGCCACGAGCTGAATCGAATGCAGCCAAGAGCGAGCGTCTAGGACTTACGGTTCAGGAGTTATTCACAGAAACATGGTTCTGAACATGCTGCCAATTGCTCGCCTGGGAAACATGCAGAGAAGTCCAAGATAGTGTTTTTTAGACTGGCTGCCACGAGCTGAATCGAATGCAGCCAAGAGCGAGCGTCTAGGACTTATGGTTCAGGAGTTATTCACAGAAACATGGTTCTGAACATGCTGCCAATTTCTCGCCTGGGAAACATGCAGAGAAGTCCAAGATAGTGTTTTTTAGACTGGCTGCCACGAGCTGAATCGAATGCAGCCAAGAGCGAGCGTCTAGGACTTACGGTTCAGGAGTTATTCACAGAAACATGGTTCTGAACATGCTGCCAATTTCTCGCCTGGGAAACATGCAGAGAAGTCCAAGATAGTGTTTTTTAGACTGGCTGCCACGAGCTGAATCGAATGCAGCCAAGAGCGAGCGTCTAGGACTTACGGTTCAGGAGTTATTCACAGAAACATGGTTCTGAACATGCTGCCAATTTCTCGCCTGGGAAACATGCAGAGAAGTCCAAGATAGTGTTTTTTAGACTGGCTGCCACGAGCTGAATCGAATGCAGCCAAGAGCGAGCGTCTAGGACTTACGGTTCAGGAGTTATTCACAGAAACATGGTTCTTTTACTGCCAGCCGCGAAAGCGAAAATAACCAAGATCGAGCGTCTAGGATTTACTTGTCAATAACTCGCCTGGGAAACATCCAGAGAAGTCAAACACAGTGCTCCTATACTAATTGCCAGGCGCTGAGACGAATGCCGCCAAGATCGAGCGTCTAGGACTTACGGTTCAGGAGTTATTCACAGAAACATGGTTCTGAACATGCTGCCAATTTCTCGCCTGGGAAACATGCAGAGAAGTCCAAGATAGTGTTTTTTAGACTGGCTGCCACGAGCTGAATCGAATGCAGCCAAGAGCGAGCGTCTAGGACTTACGGTTCAGGAGTTATTCACAGAAACATGGTTCTTTTACTGCCAGCCGCGAAAGCGAAAATAACCAAGATCGAGCGTCTAGGATTTACTTGTCAATAACTCGCCTGGGAAACATCCAGAGAAGTCAAACACAGTGCTCCTATACTAATTGCCAGGCGCTGAGACGAATGCCGCCAAGATCGAGCGTCTAGGACTTACGGTTCAAGAATTAGCTTTAGAAACATTTGCCTTAGGAACATGCAGAGAAGTCCAAGATAGTGTTTTTTAGACTGGCTGCCACGAGCTGAATCGAAAGCAGCCAAGAGCGAGCGTCTGTGACTTACGGTTCAGGAGTTATTCACAGAAACATGGTTCTGAACATGCTGCCAATTGCTCGACTGGGAAACATGCAGAGAAGTCCAAGATAGTGTTTTTTAGACTGGCTGCCACGAGCTGAATCGAATGCAGCCAAGAGCGAGCGTCTAGGACTTACGGTTCAGGAGTTATTCACAGAAACATGGTTCTGAACATGCTGCCAATTGCTCGCCTGGGAAACATGCAGAGAAGTCCAAGATAGTGTTTTTTAGACTGGCTGCCACGAGCTGAATCGAATGCAGCCAAGAGCGAGCGTCTAGGACTTACGGTTCAGGAGTTATTCACAGAAACATGGTTCTGAACATGCTGCCAATTGCTCGCCTGGGAAACATGCAGAGAAGTCCAAGATAGTGTTTTTTAGACTGGCTGCCACGAGCTGAATCGAATGCAGCCAAGAGCGAGCGTCTAGGACTTACGGTTCAGGAGTTATTCACAGAAACATGGTTCTTTTACTGCCAGCCGCGAAAGCGAAAATAACCAAGATCGAGCGTCTAGGATTTACTTGTCAATAACTCGCCTGGGAAACATCCAGAGAAGTCAAACACAGTGCTCCTATACTAATTGCCAGGCGCTGAGACGAATGCCGCCAAGATCGAGCGTCTAGGACTTACGGTTCAAGAATTAGCTTTAGAAACATTTGCCTTAGGAACATGCAGAGAAGTCCAAGATAGTGTTTTTTAGACTGGCTGCCACGAGCTGAATCGAATGCAGCCAAGAGCGAGCGTCTAGGACTTACGGTTCAGGAGTTATTCACAGAAACATGGTTCTGAACATGCTGCCAATTGCTCGCCTGGGAAACATGCAGAGAAGTCCAAGATAGTGTTTTTTAGACTGGCTGCCACGAGCTGAATCGAATGCAGCCAAGAGCGAGCGTCTAGGACTTACGGTTCAGGAGTTATTCACAGAAACATGGTTCTGAACATGCTGCCAATTTCTCGCCTGGGAAACATGCAGAGAAGTCCAAGATAGTGTTTTTTAGACTGGCTGCCACGAGCTGAATCGAATGCAGCCAAGAGCGAGCGTCTAGGACTTACGGTTCAGGAGTTATTCACAGAAACATGGTTCTTTTACTGCCAGCCGCGAAAGCGAAAATAACCAAGATCGAGCGTCTAGGATTTACTTGTCAATAACTCGCCTGGGAAACATCCAGAGAAGTCAAACCCAGTGCTCCTATACTAATTGCCAGGCGCTGAGACGAATGCCGCCAAGATCGAGCGTCTAGGACTTACGGTTCAGGAGTTATTCACAGAAACATGGTTCTGAACATGCTGCCAATTTCTCGCCTGGGAAACATGCAGAGAAGTCCAAGATAGTGTTTTTTAGACTGGCTGCCACGAGCTGAATCGAATGCAGCCAAGAGCGAGCGTCTAGGACTTACGGTTCAGGAGTTATTCACAGAAACATGGTTCTGAACATGCTGCCAATTGCTCGCCTGGGAAACATGCAGAGAAGTCCAAGATAGTGTTTTTTAGACTGGCTGCCACGAGCTGAATCGAATGCAGCCAAGAGCGAGGGTCTAGGACTTACGGTTCAGGAGTTATTCACAGAAACATGGTTCTGAACATGCTGCCAATTTCTCGCCTGGGAAACATGCAGAGAAGTCCAAGATAGTGTTTTTTAGACTGGCTGCCACGAGCTGAATCGAATGCAGCCAAGAGCGAGCGTCTAGGACTTACGGTTCAGGAGTTATTCACAGAAACATGGTTCTGAACATGCTGCCAATTTCTCGCCTGGGAAACATGCAGAGAAGTCCAAGATAGTGTTTTTTAGACTGGCTGCCACGAGCTGAATCGAATGCAGCCAAGAGCGAGCGTCTAGGACTTACGGTTCAGGAGTTATTCACAGAAACATGGTTCTGAACATGCTGCCAATTTCTCGCCTGGGAAACATGCAGAGAAGTCCAAGATAGTGTTTTTTAGACTGGCTGCCACGAGCTGAATCGAATGCAGCCAAGAGCGAGCGTCTAGGACTTACGGTTCAGGAGTTATTCACAGAAACATGGTTCTGAACATGCTGCCAATTGCTCGCCTGGGAAACATGCAGAGAAGTCCAAGATAGTGTTTTTTAGACTGGCTGCCACGAGCTGAATCGAATGCAGCCAAGAGCGAGCGTCTAGGACTTACGGTTCAGGAGTTATTCACAGAAACATGGTTCTTTTACTGCCAGCCGCGAAAGCGAAAATAACCAAGATCGAGCGTCTAGGATTTACTTGTCAATAACTCGCCTGGGAAACATCCAGAGAAGTCAAACACAGTGCTCCTATACTAATTGCCAGGCGCTGAGACGAATGCCGCCAAGATCGAGCGTCTAGGACTTACGGTTCAGGAGTTATTCACAGAAACATGGTTCTGAACATGCTGCCAATTTCTCGCCTGGGAAACATGCAGAGAAGTCCAAGATAGTGTTTTTTAGACTGGCTGCCACGAGCTGAATCGAATGCAGCCAAGAGCGAGCGTCTAGGACTTACGGTTCAGGAGTTATTCACAGAAACATGGTTATTTTACTGCCAGCCGCGAAAGCGAAAATAACCAAGATCGAGCGTCTAGGATTTACTTGTCAATAACTCGCCTGGGAAACATCCAGAGAAGTCAAACACAGTGCTCCTATACTAATTGCCAGGCGCTGAGACGAATGCCGCCAAGATCGAGCGTCTAGGACTTACGGTTCAAGAATTAGCTTTAGAAACATTTGCCTTAGGAACATGCAGAGAAGTCCAAGATAGTGTTTTTTAGACTGGCTGCCACGAGCTGAATCGAAAGCAGCCAAGAGCGAGCGTCTGTGACTTACGGTTCAGGAGTTATTCACAGAAACATGGTTCTGAACATGCTGCCAATTGCTCGCCTGGGAAACATGCAGAGAAGTCCAAGATAGTGTTTTTTAGACTGGCTGCCACGAGCTGAATCGAATGCAGCCAAGAGCGAGCGTCTAGGACTTACGGTTCAGGAGTTATTCACAGAAACATGGTTCTGAACATGCTGCCAATTTCTCGCCTGGGAAACATGCAGAGAAGTCCAAGATAGTGTTTTTTAGACTGGCTGCCACGAGCTGAATCGAATGCAGCCAAGAGCGAGCGTCTAGGACTTACGGTTCAGGAGTTATTCACAGAAACATGGTTCTGAACATGCTGCCAATTGCTCGCCTGGGAAACATGCAGAGAAGTCCAAGATAGTGTTTTTTAGACTGGCTGCCACGAGCTGAATCGAATGCAGCCAAGAGCGAGGGTCTAGGACTTACGGTTCAGGAGTTATTCACAGAAACATGGTTCTGAACATGCTGCCAATTTCTCGCCTGGGAAACATGCAGAGAAGTCCAAGATAGTGTTTTTTAGACTGGCTGCCACGAGCTGAATCGAATGCAGCCAAGAGCGAGCGTCTAGGACTTACGGTTCAGGAGTTATTCACAGAAACATGGTTCTGAACATGCTGCCAATTTCTCGCCTGGGAAACATGCAGAGAAGTCCAAGATAGTGTTTTTTAGACTGGCTGCCACGAGCTGAATCGAATGCAGCCAAGAGCGAGCGTCTAGGACTTACGGTTCAGGAGTTATTCACAGAAACATGGTTCTGAACATGCTGCCAATTTCTCGCCTGGGAAACATGCAGAGAAGTCCAAGATAGTGTTTTTTAGACTGGCTGCCACGAGCTGAATCGAATGCAGCCAAGAGCGAGCGTCTAGGACTTACGGTTCAGGAGTTATTCACAGAAACATGGTTCTGAACATGCTGCCAATTGCTCGCCTGGGAAACATGCAGAGAAGTCCAAGATAGTGTTTTTTAGACTGGCTGCCACGAGCTGAATCGAATGCAGCCAAGAGCGAGCGTCTAGGACTTACGGTTCAGGAGTTATTCACAGAAACATGGTTCTTTTACTGCCAGCCGCGAAAGCGAAAATAACCAAGATCGAGCGTCTAGGATTTACTTGTCAATAACTCGCCTGGGAAACATCCAGAGAAGTCAAACACAGTGCTCCTATACTAATTGCCAGGCGCTGAGACGAATGCCGCCAAGATCGAGCGTCTAGGACTTACGGTTCAGGAGTTATTCACAGAAACATGGTTCTGAACATGCTGCCAATTTCTCGCCTGGGAAACATGCAGAGAAGTCCAAGATAGTGTTTTTTAGACTGGCTGCCACGAGCTGAATCGAATGCAGCCAAGAGCGAGCGTCTAGGACTTACGGTTCAGGAGTTATTCACAGAAACATGGTTATTTTACTGCCAGCCGCGAAAGCGAAAATAACCAAGATCGAGCGTCTAGGATTTACTTGTCAATAACTCGCCTGGGAAACATCCAGAGAAGTCAAACACAGTGCTCCTATACTAATTGCCAGGCGCTGAGACGAATGCCGCCAAGATCGAGCGTCTAGGACTTACGGTTCAAGAATTAGCTTTAGAAACATTTGCCTTAGGAACATGCAGAGAAGTCCAAGATAGTGTTTTTTAGACTGGCTGCCACGAGCTGAATCGAAAGCAGCCAAGAGCGAGCGTCTGTGACTTACGGTTCAGGAGTTATTCACAGAAACATGGTTCTGAACATGCTGCCAATTGCTCGCCTGGGAAACATGCAGAGAAGTCCAAGATAGTGTTTTTTAGACTGGCTGCCACGAGCTGAATCGAATGCAGCCAAGAGCGAGCGTCTAGGACTTACGGTTCAGGAGTTATTCACAGAAACATGGTTCTGAACATGCTGCCAATTGCTCGCCTGGGAAACATGCAGAGAAGTCCAAGATAGTGTTTTTTAGACTGGCTGCCACGAGCTGAATCGAATGCAGCCAAGAGCGAGCGTCTAGGACTTACGGTTCAGGAGTTATTCACAGAAACATGGTTCTGAACATGCTGCCAATTGCTCGCCTGGGAAACATGCAGAGAAGTCCAAGATAGTGTTTTTTAGACTGGCTGCCACGAGCTGAATCGAATGCAGCCAAGAGCGAGCGTCTAGGACTTACGGTTCAGGAGTTATTCACAGAAACATGGTTCTTTTACTGCCAGCCGCGAAAGCGAAAATAACCAAGATCGAGCGTCTAGGATTTACTTGTCAATAACTCGCCTGGGAAACATCCAGAGAAGTCAAACACAGTGCTCCTATACTAATTGCCAGGCGCTGAGACGAATGCCGCCAAGATCGAGCGTCTAGGACTTACGGTTCAAGAATTAGCTTTAGAAACATTTGCCTTAGGAACATGCAGAGAAGTCCAAGATAGTGTTTTTTAGACTGGCTGCCACGAGCTGAATCGAATGCAGCCAAGAGCGAGCGTCTAGGACTTACGGTTCAGGAGTTATTCACAGAAACATGGTTCTGAACATGCTGCCAATTGCTCGCCTGGGAAACATGCAGAGAAGTCCAAGATAGTGTTTTTTAGACTGGCTGCCACGAGCTGAATCGAATGCAGCCAAGAGCGAGCGTCTAGGACTTACGGTTCAGGAGTTATTCACAGAAACATGGTTCTTTTACTGCCAGCCGCGAAAGCGAAAATAACCAAGATCGAGCGTCTAGGATTTACTTGTCAATAACTCGCCTGGGAAACATCCAGAGAAGTCAAACACAGTGCTCCTATACTAATTGCCAGGCGCTGAGACGAATGCCGCCAAGATCGAGCGTCTAGGACTTACGGTTCAAGAATTAGCTTTAGAAACATTTGCCTTAGGAACATGCAGAGAAGTCCAAGATAGTGTTTTTTAGACTGGCTGCCACGAGCTGAATCGAATGCAGCCAAGAGCGAGCGTCTGTGACTTACGGTTCAGGAGTTATTCACAGAAACATGGTTCTGAACATGCTGCCAATTGCTCGCCTGGGAAACATGCAGAGAAGTCCAAGATAGTGTTTTTTAGACTGGCTGCCACGAGCTGAATCGAATGCAGCCAAGAGCGAGCGTCTAGGACTTACGGTTCAGGAGTTATTCACAGAAACATGGTTCTGAACATGCTGCCAATTGCTCGCCTGGGAAACATGCAGAGAAGTCCAAGATAGTGTTTTTTAGACTGGCTGCCACGAGCTGAATCGAATGCAGCCAAGAGCGAGCGTCTAGGACTTACGGTTCAGGAGTTATTCACAGAAACATGGTTCTGAACATGCTGCCAATTGCTCGCCTGGGAAACATGCAGAGAAGTCCAAGATAGTGTTTTTTAGACTGGCTGCCACGAGCTGAATCGAATGCAGCCAAGAGCGAGCGTCTAGGACTTACGGTTCAGGAGTTATTCACAGAAACATGGTTCTGAACATGCTGCCAATTTCTCGCCTGGGAAACATGCAGAGAAGTCCAAGATAGTGTTTTTTAGACTGGCTGCCACGAGCTGAATCGAATGCAGCCAAGAGCGAGCGTCTAGGACTTACGGTTCAGGAGTTATTCACAGAAACATGGTTCTTTTACTGCCAGCCGCGGAAAGCGAAAATAACCAAGATCGAGCGTCTAGGATTTACTTGTCAATAACTCGCCTGGGAAACATCCAGAGAAGTCAAACACAGTGCTCCTATACTAATTGCCAGGCGCTGAGACGAATGCCGCCAAGATCGAGCGTCTAGGACTTACGGTTCAGGAGTTATTCACAGAAACATGGTTCTGAACATGCTGCCAATTTCTCGCCTGGGAAACATGCAGAGAAGTCCAAGATAGTGTTTTTTAGACTGGCTGCCACAAGCTGAATCGAATGCAGCCAAGAGCGAGCGTCTAGGACTTACGGTTCAGGAGTTATTCACAGAAACATGGTTCTGAACATGCTGCCAATTGCTCGCCTGGGAAACATGCAGAGAAGTCCAAGATAGTGTTTTTTAGACTGGCTGCCACGAGCTGAATCGAATGCAGCCAAGAGCGAGCGTCTAGGACTTACGGTTCAGGAGTTATTCACAGAAACATGGTTCTGAACATGCTGCCAATTTCTCGCCTGGGAAACATGCAGAGAAGTCCAAGATAGTGTTTTTTAGACTGGCTGCCACGAGCTGAATCGAATGCAGCCAAGAGCGAGCGTCTAGGACTTACGGTTCAGGAGTTATTCACAGAAACATGGTTCTGAACATGCTGCCAATTTCTCGC
Organism: Rhinoderma darwinii; assembly: GCF_050947455.1. NCBI lineage: Eukaryota > Metazoa > Chordata > Amphibia > Anura > Rhinodermatidae > Rhinoderma > Rhinoderma darwinii. The sequence goes on from NW_027462283.1 coordinate 26,110, forward strand.
CTGGGAAACATGCAGAGAAGTCCAAGATAGTGTTTTTTAGACTGGCTGCCACGAGCTGAATCGAATGCAGCCAAGAGCGAGCGTCTAGGACTTACGGTTCAGGAGTTATTCACAGAAACATGGTTCTGAACATGCTGCCAATTTCTCGCCTGGGAAACATGCAGAGAAGTCCAAGATAGTGTTTTTTAGACTGGCTGCCACGAGCTGAATCGAATGCAGCCAAGAGCGAGCGTCTAGGACTTACGGTTCAGGAGTTATTCACAGAAACATGGTTCTTTTACTGCCAGCCGCGAAAGCGAAAATAACCAAGATCGAGCGTCTAGGATTTACTTGTCAATAACTCGCCTGGGAAACATCCAGAGAAGTCAAACACAGTGCTCCTATACTAATTGCCAGGCGCTGAGACGAATGCCGCCAAGATCGAGCGTCTAGGACTTACGGTTCAGGAGTTATTCACAGAAACATGGTTCTGAACATGCTGCCAATTTCTCGCCTGGAAACATGCAGAGAAGTCCAAGATAGTGTTTTTTAGACTGGCTGCCACGAGCTGAATCGAATGCAGCCAAGAGCGAGCGTCTAGGACTTACGGTTCAGGAGTTATTCACAGAAACATGGTTCTGAACATGCTGCCAATTGCTCGCCTGGGAAACATGCAGAGAAGTCCAAGATAGTGTTTTTTAGACTGGCTGCCACGAGCTGAATCGAATGCAGCCAAGAGCGAGCGTCTAGGACTTACGGTTCAGGAGTTATTCACAGAAACATGGTTCTGAACATGCTGCCAATTTCTCGCCTGGGAAACATGCAGAGAAGTCCAAGATAGTGTTTTTTAGACTGGCTGCCACGAGCTGAATCGAATGCAGCCAAGAGCGAGCGTCTAGGACTTACGGTTCAGGAGTTATTCACAGAAACATGGTTCTGAACATGCTGCCAATTGCTCGCCTGGGAAACATGCAGAGAAGTCCAAGATAGTGTTTTTTAGACTGGCTGCCACGAGCTGAATCGAATGCAGCCAAGAGCGAGCGTCTAGGACTTACGGTTCAGGAGTTATTCACAGAAACATGGTTCTTTTACTGCCAGCCGCGAAAGCGAAAATAACCAAGATCGAGCGTCTAGGATTTACTTGTCAATAACTCGCCTGGGAAACATCCAGAGAAGTCAAACACAGTGCTCCTATACTAATTGCCAGGCGCTGAGACGAATGCCGCCAAGATCGAGCGTCTAGGACTTACGGTTCAGGAGTTATTCACAGAAACATGGTTCTGAACATGCTGCCAATTTCTCGCCTGGGAAACATGCAGAGAAGTCCAAGATAGTGTTTTTTAGACTGGCTGCCACGAGCTGAATCGAATGCAGCCAAGAGCGAGCGTCTAGGACTTACGGTTCAGGAGTTATTCACAGAAACATGGTTCTGAACATGCTGCCAATTGCTCGCCTGGGAAACATGCAGAGAAGTCCAAGATAGTGTTTTTTAGACTGGCTGCCACGAGCTGAATCGAATGCAGCCAAGAGCGAGCGTCTAGGACTTACGGTTCAGGAGTTATTCACAGAAACATGGTTCTGAACATGCTGCCAATTTCTCGCCTGGGAAACATGCAGAGAAGTCCAAGATAGTGTTTTTTAGACTGGCTGCCACGAGCTGAATCGAATGCAGCCAAGAGCGAGCGTCTAGGACTTACGGTTCAGGAGTTATTCACAGAAACATGGTTCTGAACATGCTGCCAATTTCTCGCCTGGGAAACATGCAGAGAAGTCCAAGATAGTGTTTTTTAGACTGGCTGCCACGAGCTGAATCGAATGCAGCCAAGAGCGAGCGTCTAGGACTTACGGTTCAGGAGTTATTCACAGAAACATGGTTCTTTTACTGCCAGCCGCGAAAGCGAAAATAACCAAGATCGAGCGTCTAGGATTTACTTGTCAATAACTCGCCTGGGAAACATCCAGAGAAGTCAAACACAGTGCTCCTATACTAATTGCCAGGCGCTGAGACGAATGCCGCCAAGATCGAGCGTCTAGGACTTACGGTTCAAGAATTAGCTTTAGAAACATTTGCCTTAGGAACATGCAGAGAAGTCCAAGATAGTGTTTTTTAGACTGGCTGCCACGAGCTGAATCGAATGCAGCCAAGAGCGAGCGTCTAGGACTTACGGTTCAGGAGTTATTCACAGAAACATGGTTCTGAACATGCTGCCAATTTCTCGCCTGGGAAACATGCAGAGAAGTCCAAGATAGTGTTTTTTAGACTGGCTGCCACGAGCTGAATCGAATGCAGCCAAGAGCGAGCGTCTAGGACTTACGGTTCAGGAGTTATTCACAGAAACATGGTTCTGAACATGCTGCCAATTGCTCGCCTGGGAAACATGCAGAGAAGTCCAAGATAGTGTTTTTTAGACTGGCTGCCACGAGCTGAATCGAATGCAGCCAAGAGCGAGCGTCTAGGACTTACGGTTCAGGAGTTATTCACAGAAACATGGTTCTGAACATGCTGCCAATTGCTCGCCTGGGAAACATGCAGAGAAGTCCAAGATAGTGTTTTTTAGACTGGCTGCCACGAGCTGAATCGAATGCAGCCAAGAGCGAGCGTCTAGGACTTACGGTTCAGGAGTTATTCACAGAAACATGGTTCTTTTACTGCCAGCCGCGAAAGCGAAAATAACCAAGATCGAGCGTCTAGGATTTACTTGTCAATAACTCGCCTGGGAAACATCCAGAGAAGTCAAACACAGTGCTCCTATACTAATTGCCAGGCGCTGAGACGAATGCCGCCAAGATCGAGCGTCTAGGACTTACGGTTCAAGAATTAGCTTTAGAAACATTTGCCTTAGGAACATGCAGAGAAGTCCAAGATAGTGTTTTTTAGACTGGCTGCCACGAGCTGAATCGAATGCAGCCAAGAGCGAGCGTCTAGGACTTACGGTTCAGGAGTTATTCACAGAAACATGGTTCTGAACATGCTGCCAATTGCTCGCCTGGGAAACATGCAGAGAAGTCCAAGATAGTGTTTTTTAGACTGGCTGCCACGAGCTGAATCGAATGCAGCCAAGAGCGAGCGTCTAGGACTTACGGTTCAGGAGTTATTCACAGAAACATGGTTCTTTTACTGCCAGCCGCGAAAGCGAAAATAACCAAGATCGAGCGTCTAGGATTTACTTGTCAATAACTCGCCTGGGAAACATCCAGAGAAGTCAAACACAGTGCTCCTATACTAATTGCCAGGCGCTGAGACGAATGCCGCCAAGATCGAGCGTCTAGGACTTACGGTTCAAGAATTAGCTTTAGAAACATTTGCCTTAGGAACATGCAGAGAAGTCCAAGATAGTGTTTTTTAGACTGGCTGCCACGAGCTGAATCGAATGCAGCCAAGAGCGAGCGTCTGTGACTTACGGTTCAGGAGTTATTCACAGAAACATGGTTCTGAACATGCTGCCAATTGCTCGCCTGGGAAACATGCAGAGAAGTCCAAGATAGTGTTTTTTAGACTGGCTGCCACGAGCTGAATCGAATGCAGCCAAGAGCGAGCGTCTAGGACTTACGGTTCAGGAGTTATTCACAGAAACATGGTTCTGAACATGCTGCCAATTGCTCGCCTGGGAAACATGCAGAGAAGTCCAAGATAGTGTTTTTTAGACTGGCTGCCACGAGCTGAATCGAATGCAGCCAAGAGCGAGCGTCTAGGACTTACGGTTCAGGAGTTATTCACAGAAACATGGTTCTGAACATGCTGCCAATTGCTCGCCTGGGAAACATGCAGAGAAGTCCAAGATAGTGTTTTTTAGACTGGCTGCCACGAGCTGAATCGAATGCAGCCAAGAGCGAGCGTCTAGGACTTACGGTTCAGGAGTTATTCACAGAAACATGGTTCTTTTACTGCCAGCCGCGAAAGCGAAAATAACCAAGATCGAGCGTCTAGGATTTACTTGTCAATAACTCGCCTGGGAAACATCCAGAGAAGTCAAACACAGTGCTCCTATACTAATTGCCAGGCGCTGAGACGAATGCCGCCAAGATCGAGCGTCTAGGACTTACGGTTCAGGAGTTATTCACAGAAACATGGTTCTGAACATGCTGCCAATTTCTCGCCTGGGAAACATGCAGAGAAGTCCAAGATAGTGTTTTTTAGACTGGCTGCCACGAGCTGAATCGAATGCAGCCAAGAGCGAGCGTCTAGGACTTACGGTTCAGGAGTTATTCACAGAAACATGGTTCTGAACATGCTGCCAATTGCTCGCCTGGGAAACATGCAGAGAAGTCCAAGATAGTGTTTTTTAGACTGGCTGCCACGAGCTGAATCGAATGCAGCCAAGAGCGAGCGTCTAGGACTTACGGTTCAGGAGTTATTCACAGAAACATGGTTCTGAACATGCTGCCAATTTCTCGCCTGGGAAACATGCAGAGAAGTCCAAGATAGTGTTTTTTAGACTGGCTGCCACGAGCTGAATCGAATGCAGCCAAGAGCGAGCGTCTAGGACTTACGGTTCAGGAGTTATTCACAGAAACATGGTTCTGAACATGCTGCCAATTTCTCGCCTGGGAAACATGCAGAGAAGTCCAAGATAGTGTTTTTTAGACTGGCTGCCACGAGCTGAATCGAATGCAGCCAAGAGCGAGCGTCTAGGACTTACGGTTCAGGAGTTATTCACAGAAACATGGTTCTGAACATGCTGCCAATTTCTCGCCTGGGAAACATGCAGAGAAGTCCAAGATAGTGTTTTTTAGACTGGCTGCCACGAGCTGAATCGAATGCAGCCAAGAGCGAGCGTCTAGGACTTACGGTTCAGGAGTTATTCACAGAAACATGGTTCTTTTACTGCCAGCCGCGAAAGCGAAAATAACCAAGATCGAGCGTCTAGGATTTACTTGTCAATAACTCGCCTGGGAAACATCCAGAGAAGTCAAACACAGTGCTCCTATACTAATTGCCAGGCGCTGAGACGAATGCCGCCAAGATCGAGCGTCTAGGACTTACGGTTCAGGAGTTATTCACAGAAACATGGTTCTGAACATGCTGCCAATTTCTCGCCTGGGAAACATGCAGAGAAGTCCAAGATAGTGTTTTTTAGACTGGCTGCCACGAGCTGAATCGAATGCAGCCAAGAGCGAGCGTCTAGGACTTACGGTTCAGGAGTTATTCACAGAAACATGGTTCTGAACATGCTGCCAATTGCTCGCCTGGGAAACATGCAGAGAAGTCCAAGATAGTGTTTTTTAGACTGGCTGCCACGAGCTGAATCGAATGCAGCCAAGAGCGAGCGTCTAGGACTTACGGTTCAGGAGTTATTCACAGAAACATGGTTCTGAACATGCTGCCAATTTCTCGCCTGGGAAACATGCAGAGAAGTCCAAGATAGTGTTTTTTAGACTGGCTGCCACGAGCTGAATCGAATGCAGCCAAGAGCGAGCGTCTAGGACTTACGGTTCAGGAGTTATTCACAGAAACATGGTTCTGAACATGCTGCCAATTTCTCGCCTGGGAAACATGCAGAGAAGTCCAAGATAGTGTTTTTTAGACTGGCTGCCACGAGCTGAATCGAATGCAGCCAAGAGCGAGCGTCTAGGACTTACGGTTCAGGAGTTATTCACAGAAACATGGTTCTGAACATGCTGCCAATTGCTCGCCTGGGAAACATGCAGAGAAGTCCAAGATAGTGTTTTTTAGACTGGCTGCCACGAGCTGAATCGAATGCAGCCAAGAGCGAGCGTCTAGGACTTACGGTTCAGGAGTTATTCACAGAAACATGGTTCTTTTACTGCCAGCCGCGAAAGCGAAAATAACCAAGATCGAGCGTCTAGGATTTACTTGTCAATAACTCGCCTGGGAAACATCCAGAGAAGTCAAACACAGTGCTCCTATACTAATTGCCAGGCGCTGAGACGAATGCCGCCAAGATCGAGCGTCTAGGACTTACGGTTCAGGAGTTATTCACAGAAACATGGTTCTGAACATGCTGCCAATTTCTCGCCTGGGAAACATGCAGAGAAGTCCAAGATAGTGTTTTTTAGACTGGCTGCCACGAGCTGAATCGAATGCAGCCAAGAGCGAGCGTCTAGGACTTACGGTTCAGGAGTTATTCACAGAAACATGGTTCTGAACATGCTGCCAATTGCTCGCCTGGGAAACATGCAGAGAAGTCCAAGATAGTGTTTTTTAGACTGGCTGCCACGAGCTGAATCGAATGCAGCCAAGAGCGAGCGTCTAGGACTTACGGTTCAGGAGTTATTCACAGAAACATGGTTCTGAACATGCTGCCAATTTCTCGCCTGGGAAACATGCAGAGAAGTCCAAGATAGTGTTTTTTAGACTGGCTGCCACGAGCTGAATCGAATGCAGCCAAGAGCGAGCGTCTAGGACTTACGGTTCAGGAGTTATTCACAGAAACATGGTTCTGAACATGCTGCCAATTTCTCGCCTGGGAAACATGCAGAGAAGTCCAAGATAGTGTTTTTTAGACTGGCTGCCACGAGCTGAATCGAATGCAGCCAAGAGCGAGCGTCTAGGACTTACGGTTCAGGAGTTATTCACAGAAACATGGTTCTTTTACTGCCAGCCGCGAAAGCGAAAATAACCAAGATCGAGCGTCTAGGATTTACTTGTCAATAACTCGCCTGGGAAACATCCAGAGAAGTCAAACACAGTGCTCCTATACTAATTGCCAGGCGCTGAGACGAATGCCGCCAAGATCGAGCGTCTAGGACTTACGGTTCAAGAATTAGCTTTAGAAACATTTGCCTTAGGAACATGCAGAGAAGTCCAAGATAGTGTTTTTTAGACTGGCTGCCACGAGCTGAATCGAATGCAGCCAAGAGCGAGCGTCTAGGACTTACGGTTCAGGAGTTATTCACAGAAACATGGTTCTGAACATGCTGCCAATTTCTCGCCTGGGAAACATGCAGAGAAGTCCAAGATAGTGTTTTTTAGACTGGCTGCCACGAGCTGAATCGAATGCAGCCAAGAGCGAGCGTCTAGGACTTACGGTTCAGGAGTTATTCACAGAAACATGGTTCTTTTACTGCCAGCCGCGAAAGCGAAAATAACCAAGATCGAGCGTCTAGGATTTACTTGTCAATAACTCGCCTGGGAAACATCCAGAGAAGTCAAACACAGTGCTCCTATACTAATTGCCAGGCGCTGAGACGAATGCCGCCAAGATCGAGCGTCTAGGACTTACGGTTCAGGAGTTATTCACAGAAACATGGTTCTGAACATGCTGCCAATTTCTCGCCTGGGAAACATGCAGAGAAGTCCAAGATAGTGTTTTTTAGACTGGCTGCCACGAGCTGAATCGAATGCAGCCAAGAGCGAGCGTCTAGGACTTACGGTTCAGGAGTTATTCACAGAAACATGGTTCTTTTACTGCCAGCCGCGAAAGCGAAAATAACCAAGATCGAGCGTCTAGGATTTACTTGTCAATAACTCGCCTGGGAAACATCCAGAGAAGTCAAACACAGTGCTCCTATACTAATTGCCAGGCGCTGAGACGAATGCCGCCAAGATCGAGCGTCTAGGACTTACGGTTCAGGAGTTATTCACAGAAACATGGTTCTGAACATGCTGCCAATTTCTCGCCTGGGAAACATGCAGAGAAGTCCAAGATAGTGTTTTTTAGACTGGCTGCCACGAGCTGAATCGAATGCAGCCAAGAGCGAGCGTCTAGGACTTACGGTTCAGGAGTTATTCACAGAAACATGGTTCTGAACATGCTGCCAATTTCTCGCCTGGGAAACATGCAGAGAAGTCCAAGATAGTGTTTTTTAGACTGGCTGCCACGAGCTGAATCGAATGCAGCCAAGAGCGAGCGTCTAGGACTTACGGTTCAGGAGTTATTCACAGAAACATGGTTCTGAACATGCTGCCAATTTCTCGCCTGGGAAACATGCAGAGAAGTCCAAGATAGTGTTTTTTAGACTGGCTGCCACGAGCTGAATCGAATGCAGCCAAGAGCGAGCGTCTAGGACTTACGGTTCAGGAGTTATTCACAGAAACATGGTTCTTTTACTGCCAGCCGCGAAAGCGAAAATAACCAAGATCGAGCGTCTAGGATTTACTTGTCAATAACTCGCCTGGGAAACATCCAGAGAAGTCAAACACAGTGCTCCTATACTAATTGCCAGGCGCTGAGACGAATGCCGCCAAGATCGAGCGTCTAGGACTTACGGTTCAGGAGTTATTCACAGAAACATGGTTCTGAACATGCTGCCAATTTCTCGCCTGGGAAACATGCAGAGAAGTCCAAGATAGTGTTTTTTAGACTGGCTGCCACGAGCTGAATCGAATGCAGCCAAGAGCGAGCGTCTAGGACTTACGGTTCAGGAGTTATTCACAGAAACATGGTTCTGAACATGCTGCCAATTGCTCGCCTGGGAAACATGCAGAGAAGTCCAAGATAGTGTTTTTTAGACTGGCTGCCACGAGCTGAATCGAATGCAGCCAAGAGCGAGCGTCTAGGACTTATGGTTCAGGAGTTATTCACAGAAACATGGTTCTGAACATGCTGCCAATTTCTCGCCTGGGAAACATGCAGAGAAGTCCAAGATAGTGTTTTTTAGACTGGCTGCCACGAGCTGAATCGAATGCAGCCAAGAGCGAGCGTCTAGGACTTACGGTTCAGGAGTTATTCACAGAAACATGGTTCTGAACATGCTGCCAATTTCTCGCCTGGGAAACATGCAGAGAAGTCCAAGATAGTGTTTTTTAGACTGGCTGCCACGAGCTGAATCGAATGCAGCCAAGAGCGAGCGTCTAGGACTTACGGTTCAGGAGTTATTCACAGAAACATGGTTCTGAACATGCTGCCAATTTCTCGCCTGGGAAACATGCAGAGAAGTCCAAGATAGTGTTTTTTAGACTGGCTGCCACGAGCTGAATCGAATGCAGCCAAGAGCGAGCGTCTAGGACTTACGGTTCAGGAGTTATTCACAGAAACATGGTTCTTTTACTGCCAGCCGCGAAAGCGAAAATAACCAAGATCGAGCGTCTAGGATTTACTTGTCAATAACTCGCCTGGGAAACATCCAGAGAAGTCAAACACAGTGCTCCTATACTAATTGCCAGGCGCTGAGACGAATGCCGCCAAGATCGAGCGTCTAGGACTTACGGTTCAGGAGTTATTCACAGAAACATGGTTCTGAACATGCTGCCAATTTCTCGCCTGGGAAACATGCAGAGAAGTCCAAGATAGTGTTTTTTAGACTGGCTGCCACGAGCTGAATCGAATGCAGCCAAGAGCGAGCGTCTAGGACTTACGGTTCAGGAGTTATTCACAGAAACATGGTTCTTTTACTGCCAGCCGCGAAAGCGAAAATAACCAAGATCGAGCGTCTAGGATTTACTTGTCAATAACTCGCCTGGGAAACATCCAGAGAAGTCAAACACAGTGCTCCTATACTAATTGCCAGGCGCTGAGACGAATGCCGCCAAGATCGAGCGTCTAGGACTTACGGTTCAGGAGTTATTCACAGAAACATGGTTCTGAACATGCTGCCAATTTCTCGCCTGGGAAACATGCAGAGAAGTCCAAGATAGTGTTTTTTAGACTGGCTGCCACGAGCTGAATCGAATGCAGCCAAGAGCGAGCGTCTAGGACTTACGGTTCAGGAGTTATTCACAGAAACATGGTTCTGAACATGCTGCCAATTTCTCGCCTGGGAAACATGCAGAGAAGTCCAAGATAGTGTTTTTTAGACTGGCTGCCACGAGCTGAATCGAATGCAGCCAAGAGCGAGCGTCTAGGACTTACGGTTCAGGAGTTATTCACAGAAACATGGTTCTGAACATGCTGCCAATTTCTCGCCTGGGAAACATGCAGAGAAGTCCAAGATAGTGTTTTTTAGACTGGCTGCCACGAGCTGAATCGAATGCAGCCAAGAGCGAGCGTCTAGGACTTACGGTTCAGGAGTTATTCACAGAAACATGGTTCTTTTACTGCCAGCCGCGAAAGCGAAAATAACCAAGATCGAGCGTCTAGGATTTACTTGTCAATAACTCGCCTGGGAAACATCCAGAGAAGTCAAACACAGTGCTCCTATACTAATTGCCAGGCGCTGAGACGAATGCCGCCAAGATCGAGCGTCTAGGACTTACGGTTCAGGAGTTATTCACAGAAACATGGTTCTGAACATGCTGCCAATTTCTCGCCTGGGAAACATGCAGAGAAGTCCAAGATAGTGTTTTTTAGACTGGCTGCCACGAGCTGAATCGAATGCAGCCAAGAGCGAGCGTCTAGGACTTACGGTTCAGGAGTTATTCACAGAAACATGGTTCTGAACATGCTGCCAATTGCTCGCCTGGGAAACATGCAGAGAAGTCCAAGATAGTGTTTTTTAGACTGGCTGCCACGAGCTGAATCGAATGCAGCCAAGAGCGAGCGTCTAGGACTTATGGTTCAGGAGTTATTCACAGAAACATGGTTCTGAACATGCTGCCAATTTCTCGCCTGGGAAACATGCAGAGAAGTCCAAGATAGTGTTTTTTAGACTGGCTGCCACGAGCTGAATCGAATGCAGCCAAGAGCGAGCGTCTAGGACTTACGGTTCAGGAGTTATTCACAGAAACATGGTTCTGAACATGCTGCCAATTTCTCGCCTGGGAAACATGCAGAGAAGTCCAAGATAGTGTTTTTTAGACTGGCTGCCACGAGCTGAATCGAATGCAGCCAAGAGCGAGCGTCTAGGACTTACGGTTCAGGAGTTATTCACAGAAACATGGTTCTGAACATGCTGCCAATTTCTCGCCTGGGAAACATGCAGAGAAGTCCAAGATAGTGTTTTTTAGACTGGCTGCCACGAGCTGAATCGAATGCAGCCAAGAGCGAGCGTCTAGGACTTACGGTTCAGGAGTTATTCACAGAAACATGGTTCTTTTACTGCCAGCCGCGAAAGCGAAAATAACCAAGATCGAGCGTCTAGGATTTACTTGTCAATAACTCGCCTGGGAAACATCCAGAGAAGTCAAACACAGTGCTCCTATACTAATTGCCAGGCGCTGAGACGAATGCCGCCAAGATCGAGCGTCTAGGACTTACGGTTCAGGAGTTATTCACAGAAACATGGTTCTGAACATGCTGCCAATTTCTCGCCTGGGAAACATGCAGAGAAGTCCAAGATAGTGTTTTTTAGACTGGCTGCCACGAGCTGAATCGAATGCAGCCAAGAGCGAGCGTCTAGGACTTACGGTTCAGGAGTTATTCACAGAAACATGGTTCTTTTACTGCCAGCCGCGAAAGCGAAAATAACCAAGATCGAGCGTCTAGGATTTACTTGTCAATAACTCGCCTGGGAAACATCCAGAGAAGTCAAACACAGTGCTCCTATACTAATTGCCAGGCGCTGAGACGAATGCCGCCAAGATCGAGCGTCTAGGACTTACGGTTCAAGAATTAGCTTTAGAAACATTTGCCTTAGGAACATGCAGAGAAGTCCAAGATAGTGTTTTTTAGACTGGCTGCCACGAGCTGAATCGAAAGCAGCCAAGAGCGAGCGTCTGTGACTTACGGTTCAGGAGTTATTCACAGAAACATGGTTCTGAACATGCTGCCAATTGCTCGACTGGGAAACATGCAGAGAAGTCCAAGATAGTGTTTTTTAGACTGGCTGCCACGAGCTGAATCGAATGCAGCCAAGAGCGAGCGTCTAGGACTTACGGTTCAGGAGTTATTCACAGAAACATGGTTCTGAACATGCTGCCAATTGCTCGCCTGGGAAACATGCAGAGAAGTCCAAGATAGTGTTTTTTAGACTGGCTGCCACGAGCTGAATCGAATGCAGCCAAGAGCGAGCGTCTAGGACTTACGGTTCAGGAGTTATTCACAGAAACATGGTTCTGAACATGCTGCCAATTGCTCGCCTGGGAAACATGCAGAGAAGTCCAAGATAGTGTTTTTTAGACTGGCTGCCACGAGCTGAATCGAATGCAGCCAAGAGCGAGCGTCTAGGACTTACGGTTCAGGAGTTATTCACAGAAACATGGTTCTTTTACTGCCAGCCGCGAAAGCGAAAATAACCAAGATCGAGCGTCTAGGATTTACTTGTCAATAACTCGCCTGGGAAACATCCAGAGAAGTCAAACACAGTGCTCCTATACTAATTGCCAGGCGCTGAGACGAATGCCGCCAAGATCGAGCGTCTAGGACTTACGGTTCAAGAATTAGCTTTAGAAACATTTGCCTTAGGAACATGCAGAGAAGTCCAAGATAGTGTTTTTTAGACTGGCTGCCACGAGCTGAATCGAATGCAGCCAAGAGCGAGCGTCTAGGACTTACGGTTCAGGAGTTATTCACAGAAACATGGTTCTGAACATGCTGCCAATTGCTCGCCTGGGAAACATGCAGAGAAGTCCAAGATAGTGTTTTTTAGACTGGCTGCCACGAGCTGAATCGAATGCAGCCAAGAGCGAGCGTCTAGGACTTACGGTTCAGGAGTTATTCACAGAAACATGGTTCTGAACATGCTGCCAATTTCTCGCCTGGGAAACATGCAGAGAAGTCCAAGATAGTGTTTTTTAGACTGGCTGCCACGAGCTGAATCGAATGCAGCCAAGAGCGAGCGTCTAGGACTTACGGTTCAGGAGTTATTCACAGAAACATGGTTCTTTTACTGCCAGCCGCGAAAGCGAAAATAACCAAGATCGAGCGTCTAGGATTTACTTGTCAATAACTCGCCTGGGAAACATCCAGAGAAGTCAAACACAGTGCTCCTATACTAATTGCCAGGCGCTGAGACGAATGCCGCCAAGATCGAGCGTCTAGGACTTACGGTTCAGGAGTTATTCACAGAAACATGGTTCTGAACATGCTGCCAATTTCTCGCCTGGGAAACATGCAGAGAAGTCCAAGATAGTGTTTTTTAGACTGGCTGCCACGAGCTGAATCGAATGCAGCCAAGAGCGAGCGTCTAGGACTTACGGTTCAGGAGTTATTCACAGAAACATGGTTCTGAACATGCTGCCAATTGCTCGCCTGGGAAACATGCAGAGAAGTCCAAGATAGTGTTTTTTAGACTGGCTGCCACGAGCTGAATCGAATGCAGCCAAGAGCGAGCGTCTAGGACTTACGGTTCAGGAGTTATTCACAGAAACATGGTTCTGAACATGCTGCCAATTTCTCGCCTGGGAAACATGCAGAGAAGTCCAAGATAGTGTTTTTTAGACTGGCTGCCACGAGCTGAATCGAATGCAGCCAAGAGCGAGCGTCTAGGACTTACGGTTCAGGAGTTATTCACAGAAACATGGTTCTGAACATGCTGCCAATTTCTCGCCTGGGAAACATGCAGAGAAGTCCAAGATAGTGTTTTTTAGACTGGCTGCCACGAGCTGAATCGAATGCAGCCAAGAGCGAGCGTCTAGGACTTACGGTTCAGGAGTTATTCACAGAAACATGGTTCTGAACATGCTGCCAATTTCTCGCCTGGGAAACATGCAGAGAAGTCCAAGATAGTGTTTTTTAGACTGGCTGCCACGAGCTGAATCGAATGCAGCCAAGAGCGAGCGTCTAGGACTTACGGTTCAGGAGTTATTCACAGAAACATGGTTCTGAACATGCTGCCAATTGCTCGCCTGGGAAACATGCAGAGAAGTCCAAGATAGTGTTTTTTAGACTGGCTGCCACGAGCTGAATCGAATGCAGCCAAGAGCGAGCGTCTAGGACTTACGGTTCAGGAGTTATTCACAGAAACATGGTTCTTTTACTGCCAGCCGCGAAAGCGAAAATAACCAAGATCGAGCGTCTAGGATTTACTTGTCAATAACTCGCCTGGGAAACATCCAGAGAAGTCAAACACAGTGCTCCTATACTAATTGCCAGGCGCTGAGACGAATGCCGCCAAGATCGAGCGTCTAGGACTTACGGTTCAGGAGTTATTCACAGAAACATGGTTCTGAACATGCTGCCAATTTCTCGCCTGGGAAACATGCAGAGAAGTCCAAGATAGTGTTTTTTAGACTGGCTGCCACGAGCTGAATCGAATGCAGCCAAGAGCGAGCGTCTAGGACTTACGGTTCAGGAGTTATTCACAGAAACATGGTTCTTTTACTGCCAGCCGCGAAAGCGAAAATAACCAAGATCGAGCGTCTAGGATTTACTTGTCAATAACTCGCCTGGGAAACATCCAGAGAAGTCAAACACAGTGCTCCTATACTAATTGCCAGGCGCTGAGACGAATGCCGCCAAGATCGAGCGTCTAGGACTTACGGTTCAAGAATTAGCTTTAGAAACATTTGCCTTAGGAACATGCAGAGAAGTCCAAGATAGTGTTTTTTAGACTGGCTGCCACGAGCTGAATCGAAAGCAGCCAAGAGCGAGCGTCTGTGACTTACGGTTCAGGAGTTATTCACAGAAACATGGTTCTGAACATGCTGCCAATTGCTCGCCTGGGAAACATGCAGAGAAGTCCAAGATAGTGTTTTTTAGACTGGCTGCCACGAGCTGAATCGAATGCAGCCAAGAGCGAGCGTCTAGGACTTACGGTTCAGGAGTTATTCACAGAAACATGGTTCTGAACATGCTGCCAATTGCTCGCCTGGGAAACATGCAGAGAAGTCCAAGATAGTGTTTTTTAGACTGGCTGCCACGAGCTGAATCGAATGCAGCCAAGAGCGAGCGTCTAGGACTTACGGTTCAGGAGTTATTCACAGAAACATGGTTCTGAACATGCTGCCAATTGCTCGCCTGGGAAACATGCAGAGAAGTCCAAGATAGTGTTTTTTAGACTGGCTGCCACGAGCTGAATCGAATGCAGCCAAGAGCGAGCGTCTAGGACTTACGGTTCAGGAGTTATTCACAGAAACATGGTTCTTTTACTGCCAGCCGCGAAAGCGAAAATAACCAAGATCGAGCGTCTAGGATTTACTTGTCAATAACTCGCCTGGGAAACATCCAGAGAAGTCAAACACAGTGCTCCTATACTAATTGCCAGGCGCTGAGACGAATGCCGCCAAGATCGAGCGTCTAGGACTTACGGTTCAAGAATTAGCTTTAGAAACATTTGCCTTAGGAACATGCAGAGAAGTCCAAGATAGTGTTTTTTAGACTGGCTGCCACGAGCTGAATCGAATGCAGCCAAGAGCGAGCGTCTAGGACTTACGGTTCAGGAGTTATTCACAGAAACATGGTTCTGAACATGCTGCCAATTGCTCGCCTGGGAAACATGCAGAGAAGTCCAAGATAGTGTTTTTTAGACTGGCTGCCACGAGCTGAATCGAATGCAGCCAAGAGCGAGCGTCTAGGACTTACGGTTCAGGAGTTATTCACAGAAACATGGTTCTTTTACTGCCAGCCGCGAAAGCGAAAATAACCAAGATCGAGCGTCTAGGATTTACTTGTCAATAACTCGCCTGGGAAACATCCAGAGAAGTCAAACACAGTGCTCCTATACTAATTGCCAGGCGCTGAGACGAATGCCGCCAAGATCGAGCGTCTAGGACTTACGGTTCAAGAATTAGCTTTAGAAACATTTGCCTTAGGAACATGCAGAGAAGTCCAAGATAGTGTTTTTTAGACTGGCTGCCACGAGCTGAATCGAATGCAGCCAAGAGCGAGCGTCTGTGACTTACGGTTCAGGAGTTATTCACAGAAACATGGTTCTGAACATGCTGCCAATTGCTCGCCTGGGAAACATGCAGAGAAGTCCAAGATAGTGTTTTTTAGACTGGCTGCCACGAGCTGAATCGAATGCAGCCAAGAGCGAGCGTCTAGGACTTACGGTTCAGGAGTTATTCACAGAAACATGGTTCTGAACATGCTGCCAATTGCTCGCCTGGGAAACATGCAGAGAAGTCCAAGATAGTGTTTTTTAGACTGGCTGCCACGAGCTGAATCGAATGCAGCCAAGAGCGAGCGTCTAGGACTTACGGTTCAGGAGTTATTCACAGAAACATGGTTCTGAACATGCTGCCAATTGCTCGCCTGGGAAACATGCAGAGAAGTCCAAGATAGTGTTTTTTAGACTGGCTGCCACGAGCTGAATCGAATGCAGCCAAGAGCGAGCGTCTAGGACTTACGGTTCAGGAGTTATTCACAGAAACATGGTTCTGAACATGCTGCCAATTTCTCGCCTGGGAAACATGCAGAGAAGTCCAAGATAGTGTTTTTTAGACTGGCTGCCACGAGCTGAATCGAATGCAGCCAAGAGCGAGCGTCTAGGACTTACGGTTCAGGAGTTATTCACAGAAACATGGTTCTTTTACTGCCAGCCGCGAAAGCGAAAATAACCAAGATCGAGCGTCTAGGATTTACTTGTCAATAACTCGCCTGGGAAACATCCAGAGAAGTCAAACACAGTGCTCCTATACTAATTGCCAGGCGCTGAGACGAATGCCGCC
>NW_027462284.1:0-35000 GCF_050947455.1 Rhinoderma darwinii
CTGTCAGGAGGTGGAGAGGACAGAGCAATGTTCTGCAGATCTGTAGAGAGGTCAGTGGTGTAATAATCTACGGAATATATCACTATGTATCTGTCAGTAGAGGACAGAGCAATGTTCTGCAGATCTGTAGAGAGGTCAGTGGTGTAATAATCTGCAGAATATATCACTCTGTATCTGTCAGGAGGTGGAGAGGACAGAGCAATGTTCTGCAGATCTGTAGAGAGGTCAGTGGTGTAATAATCTGCAGAATATATCACTCTGTATCTGTCAGGAGGTAGAGGAGCGATGTTCTGCAGATCTCTAGAGAGGTCAGTGGTGTAATAATCTGCAGAATATATCACTATGTATCTGTCAGTAGAGGACAGAGCAATGTTCTGCAGATCTGTAGAGAGGTCAGTGGTGTAATAATCTGCAGAATATATCACTATGTATCTGTCAGTAGAGGACAGAGCAATGTTCTGCAGATCTGTAGAGAGGTCAGTGGTGTAATAATCTGCAGAATATATCACTCTGTATCTGTCAGTAGAGGACAGAGCAATGTTCTGCAGATCTGTAGAGGTCAGTGGTGTAATAATCTGCAGAATATATCACTATGTATCTGTCAGGAGAGGACAGAGCAATGTTCTGCAGATCTGTAGACAGGTCAGTGGTGTAATAATCTGCAGAATATATCACTCTGTATCTGTCAGTAGAGGACAGAGCAATGTTCTGCAGATCTCTAGAGAGGTCAGTGGTGTAATACTCTGCAGAATATATCACTCTGTATCTGTCTGGAGGTGGAGAGGACAGAGCAATGTTCTGCAGATCTGTAGAGAGGTCAGTGGTGTAATAATCTGCAGAATATATCACTCTGTATCTGTCAGTAGAGGACAGAGCAATGTTCTGCAGATCTGTAGAGAGGTCAGTGGTGTAATAATCTGCAGAATATATCACTATGTATCTGTCAGTAGAGGACAGAGCAATGTTCTGCAGATCTCTAGACAGGTCAGTGGTGTAATAATCTGCAGGATATATCACTATGTATCTGTCAGGAGGTGGAGAGGACAGAGCAATGTTCTGCAGATCTCTAGAGAGGTCAGTGGTGTAATAATCTGCAGAATATATCACTCTGTATCTGTCAGTAGAGGACAGAGCAATGTTCTGCAGATCTGTAGAGAGGTCAGTGGTGTAATAATCTGCAGAATATATCACTCTGTATCTGTCAGTAGAGGACAGAGCAATGTTCTGCAGATCTGTAGAGGTCAGTGGTGTAATAATCTGCAGAATATATCACTCTGTATCTGTCAGTAGAGGACAGAGCAATGTTCTGCAGATCTGTAGAGAGGTTAGTGGTGTAATAATCTGCAGAATATATCACTCTGTATCTGTCAGGAGGTGGAGAGGACAGAGCAATGTTCTGCAGATCTGTAGAGGTCAGTGGTGTAATAACCTGCAGAATATATCACTATGTATCTGTCAGGAGAGGACAGAGCAATGTTCTGCAGATCTGTAGAGAGGTCAGTGGTGTAATAATCTGCAGAATATATCACTCTGTATCTGTCAGTAGAGGACAGAGCAATGTTCTGCAGATCTGTAGAGAGGTCAGTGGTGTAATAATCTGCAGAATATATCACTCTGTATCTGTCAGTAGAGGACAGAGCAATGTTCTGCAGATCTCTAGACAGGTCAGTGGTGTAATAATCTGCAGAATATATCACTATGTATCTGTCAGGAGGTGGAGAGGACAGAGCAATGTTCTGCAGATCTGTAGAGAGGTCAGTGGTGTAATAATCTACGGAATATATCACTATGTATCTGTCAGTAGAGGACAGAGCAATGTTCTGCAGATCTGTAGAGAGGTCAGTGGTGTAATAATCTGCAGAATATATCACTCTGTATCTGTCAGGAGGTGGAGAGGACAGAGCAATGTTCTGCAGATCTCTAGAGAGGTCAGTGGTGTAATAATCTACAGAATATATCACTCTGTATCTGTCAGGAGGTGGAGAGGACAGAGCAATGTTCTGCAGATCTGTAGACAGGTCAGTGGTGTAATAATCTGCAGAATATATCACTCTGTATCTGTCAGTAGAGGACAGAGCAATGTTCTGCAGGTCTGTAGACAGGTCAGTGGTGTAATAATCTGCAGAATAAATCACTCTGTATCTGTCTGGAGGTGGAGAGGACAGAGCAATGTTCTGCAGATCTGTAGAGAGGTCAGTGGTGTAATAATCTGCAGAATATATCACACTGTATCTGTCAGTAGAGGACAGAGCAATGTTCTGCAGATCTGTAGAGAGGTCAGTGGTGTAATAATCTGCAGAATATATCACTCTGTATCTGTCTGGAGGCTTTTTGGAATTTTTCTTGAAAATATAAACAATTGCTGGTAAATTTATACATTTTCTAACGACATAAAACAGAAGGACAGATAAAGTAATGCCAACAAGGGACAATATATTACCCCCCCCCCCATAAAAAGTGGGGGTGAAATGTCCGAATGTTTCTCTTATTCTGCAGATATCATTTTATTCCTTTATGTCACTAACACAGCAGATGATAACAGAGAATCACAGCTCAATATTTATTACCCCGATTCTGCAGTGTTTAGTGATATGACATATGTGGCCCTAGTGTGCCATGTGACTTATTGGACTCTTTGCGGAGCAACTCACGCGGCGGCAGAAACGGGAGAACAAATATGAAAGACCCCCAGTTTGTGCAAAGTGAAATTGAGCTGGGCAGCATAAAGCACCCGTCAGCTGAGTGGACCCCCCTATAAGAGCAGGGGGCCCCGGCATTTGCCCGGTTCGACCATGTGCACAGTTTACATATACCCTGATGTACTCCTCACATATTACATATACCCTGATGTACTCCTCACAGATTACATATACCCTGATGTACTCCTCACATATTACATATACCCTGATGTACTCCTCACAGATTACATATACCCTGATGTACCCCTCACATATTACATATACCCTGATGTACTCCTCACATATTACATATACCCTGATTTACTCCTCACATATTACATATACCCTGATGTACTGCTCACAGATTACATATACCCTGATATATTCCTCACAGATTACATATACCCTGATGTACTCCTCACATATTACATATACCCTGATGTACTCCTCACATATTACATATACCCTGATATACTCCTCACAGATTACATATACCCTGATGTACTCCTCACAGATTACATATACCCTGATGTACTCCGCACAGATTACATATACCCTGATGTACTCCTCACATATTACATATACCCTGATGTACTCCTCACATATTACATATACCCTGATGTACTCCTCACATATTACATATACCCTGATGTACTCCTCACATATTACATATACCCTGATGTACTCCTCACAGATTACATATACCCTGATGTACTCCTCACATATTACATATACCCTGATGTACTCCGCACATATTACATATACCCTGATGTACTCCGCACAGATTACATATACCCTGATGTACTCCTCCCATATTACATATACCCTGATGTACTCCTCACATATTACATATACCCTGATGTACTCCTCACAGATTACATATACCCTGATGTACTCCTCACATATTACATATACCCTGATGTACTCCTCACAGATTACATATACCCTGATGTACTCCTCACATATTACATATACCCTGATGTACTCCGCACATATTACATATACCCTGATGTACTCCGCACAGATTACATATACCCTGATGTACTCCTCACATCTTACATATACCCTGATGTACTCCTCACATATTACATATACCCTGATGTACTCCTCACATATTACATATACCCTGATGTACTCCTCACATATTACATATACCCTGATGTACTCCTCACATATTACATATACCCTGATGTACTCCTCCCATATTACATATACCCTGATGTACTCCTCACATATTACATATACCCTGATGTACTCCTCACATATTACATATACCCTGATGTACTCCTCACATATTACATATACCCTGATGTACTCCTCACATATTACATATACCCTGATGTACTCCTCCCATATTACATATACCCTGATGTACTCCTCACAGATTACATATACCCTGATGTACTCCTCACAGATTACATATACCCTGATGTACTCCTCACAGATTACATATACCCTGATGTACTCCTCACAGATTACATATACCCTGATGTACTCCTCACAGATTACATATACCCTGATGTACTCCTCACATATTACATATACCCTGATGTACTCCTCACATATTACATATACCCTGATGTACTCCTCACATATTACATATACCCTGATGTACTCCTCACATATTACATATACCCTGATGTACTCCTCACATATTACATATACCCTGATGTACTCCTCACATATTACATATACCCTGATGTACTCCTCACAGATTACATATACCCTGATGTACTCCTCACAGATTACATATACCCTGATGTACTCCTCACAGATTACATATACCCTGATGTACTCCTCACAGATTACATATACCCTGATGTACTCCTCACAGATTACATATACCCTGATGTACTCCTCACATATTACATATACCCTGATGTACTCCTCACATATTACATATACCCTGATGTACTCCTCACATATTACATATACCCTGATGTACTCCTCACATATTACATATACCCTGATGTACTCCTCACATATTACATATACCCTGATGTACTCCTCACATATTACATATACCCTGATGTACTCCTCACATATTACATATACCCTGATGTACTCCGCACAGTTTACATATACCCTGATGTACTCCTCACATATTACATATACCATGATGTACTCCGCACATATTACATATACCCTGATGTACTCCTCACAGATTACATATACCCTTATGTACTCCTCACATATTACACATACCCTGATGTACTCCTCACAGATTACATATACCCTGATGTACTCCTCACAGATTACATATACCCTGATGTACTCCTCACAGATTACATATACCCTGATGTACTCCTCACATATTACATATACCCTGATGTACTCCTCACATATTACATATACCCTGATGTACTCCTCACATATTACATATACCCTGATGTACCCCTCACATATTACATATACCCTGATGTACTCCTCACATATTACATATACCCTGATGTACCCCTCACATATTACATATACCCTGATGTACTCCTCACATATTACATATACCCTGATGTACTCCTCACAGATTACATATACCCTAATGTACTTCTCACAGATTACATATACCCTGATGTACTCCTCGCATATTACATATACCCTGATGTACTCCTGAGATTACATATAACCTGATGTACTACTCACATATTACATATACCCTGATGTACTCCTCAGATTACATATAACCTGATGTACTACTCACATATTACATATACCCTGATTTACTCCTCACATATTACATATACCCTGATGTACTCCTCACAGATAACATATACTCTGATGTACTCCTCACATATTACATATACCCTGATGTACTCAGCGCAGATTACATATACCCTGATGTACTCCTCACATATTACATATACCCTGATGTACTCCTCACAGATTACATATACCCTGATTTACTCCTCACAGATTACATATACCCTGATGTACTCCGCAAAGATTACATATACCCTGATGTACTCCTCACAGATTACATATATCCTGATGCACTCCTCACATCTTATATACCCTGATGTACTCCTCACATCTTACATATACCCTGATGTACTCCTCACATATTACATATACCCTGATGTACTCCTCACAGATTACATATATCCTGATGTACTCCTCACATATTACATATACCCTGATGTACTTCGCACAGATTACATATATCCTGATGTACTCCGCACAGCTTACATATACCCTGATGTACTCCTCACATATTACATATACCATGATGTACTCCGCACATATTACATATACCCTGATGTACTCCTCACAGATTACATATACCCTTATGTACTCCTCACATATTACACATACCCTGATGTACTCCTCACAGATTACATATACCCTGATGTACTCCTCACAGATTACATATACCCTGATGTACTCCTCACAGATTACATATACCCTGATGTACTCCTCACAGATTACATATACCCTGATGTACTCCTCACATATTACATATACCCTGATGTACTCCTCACATATTACATATACCCTGATGTACCCCTCACATATTACATATACCCTGATGTACTCCTCACATATTACATATATCCTGATGTACTCCTCACATATTAAATATATCCTTATGTACTCCTCACAGATTACATATACCCTGATGTACTCCTCACAGATTACATATACCCTGATGTAGTCCTCACAGATTACATATACCCTGATGTACTCCTCACATATTACATATACCCTGATGTACTCCTCACATATTACATATACCCTGATGTACTCCTCACATATTACATATATCCTGATGTACTCCTCACAGATTACATATACCCTGATGTACTCCTCGCATATTACATATACCCTGATGTACTCCTCAGATTACATATAACCTGATGTACTACTCACATATTACATATACCCTGATGTACTCCTCAGATTACATATAACCTGATGTACTACTCACATATTACATATACCCTGATTTACTCCTCACATATTACATATACCCTGATGTACTCCTCACAGATAACATATACTCTGATGTACTCCTCACATATTACATATACCCTGATGTACTCCTCACATATTACATATACCCTGATGTACTCCTCACATATTACATATACCCTGATGTACTCCTCACATCTTACATATACCCTGATGTACTCCTCACATCTTACATATACCCTGATGTACTCCTCACATATTACATATACCCTGATGTACTCCTCACATATTACATATACCCTGATGTACTCCTAACAGATTACATATACCCTGAAGTACTCCTCACATCTTACATATATCCTGATGTACTCCTCACAGTTTACATATACCCTGATGTACTCCTCACATATTACATATACCCTGATGTACTCCTCACAGATTACATATACCCTGATGTACTCCTCACAGATTACATATACCCTGATATACTCCTCACAGATTACATATACCCTGATGTACTCCTCACAGATTACATATACCCTGATGTATTCCTCACATATTACATATACCCTGATGTACTCCTCACATATTACATATACCCTGATGTACTCCTCACATATTACATATACCCTGATGTACTCCTCACATCTTACATATACCCTGATGTACTCCTCACATATTACATATACCCTGATGTACTCCGCACATATTACATATACCCTGATGTACTCAGCGCAGATTACATATACCCTGATGTACTCCTCACATATTACATATACCCTGATGTACTCCTCACAGATTACATATACCCTGATTTACTCCTCACAGATTACATATACCCTGATGTACTCCGCACAGATTACATATACCCTGATGTACTCCTCACAGATTACATATACCCTGATGTACTCCTCGCAGCTTACATATATCCTGATGCACTCCTCACATCTTATATACCCTGATGTACTCCTCACATCTTACATATACCCTGATGTACTCCTCACATATTACATATACCCTGATGTACTCCTCACAGATTACATATACCCTGATGTACTCCTCACAGATTACATATATCCTGATGTACTCCTCACAGATTACATATACCCTGATGTACTCCTCACAGATTACATATACCCGGATGTACTCCTCACAGAATACATATACCCTGATGTACTCCTCACAGATTACATATATCCTGATGTACTCCTCACAGATTACATATACCCTGATGTACTCCTCACAGTTTACATATATCCTTCTGTACTCCGCACAGCTTACATATACCCTGATGTACTCCTCACAGATTACATATACCCTGATGTACCCCTCACATATTACATATACCCTGATGTACTCCGCACATATTACATATACCCTGATGTACTCCTCACATATTACATATACCCTGATGTACTCCTCACAGATTACATATACCCTGATGTACTCCTCACATATTACATATACCCTGATGTACTCCTCACATATTACATATACCCTGATGTACTCCTCACATCTTACATATACCCTGATGTACTCCTCACATCTTACATATACCCTGATGTACTCCTCACATATTACATATACCCTGATGTACTCATCACATATTACATATACCCTGATGTACTCCTCACATATTACATATACCCTGATGTACTCCTCACAGATTACATATACCCTGATATACTCCTCACAGATTACATATACCCTGATGTACTCCTCACATATTACATATATCCTGATGTACTCCTCACAGATTACATATACCCTGATGTACTCCTCGCATATTACATATACCCTGATGTACTCCTCAGATTACATATAACCTGATGTACTACTCACATATTACATATACCCTGATGTACTCCTCAGATTACATATAACCTGATGTACTACTCACATATTACATATACCCTGATTTACTCCTCACATATTACATATACCCTGATGTACTCCTCACAGATAACATATACTCTGATGTACTCCTCACATATTACATATACCCTGATGTACTCCTCACATATTACATATACCCTGATGTACTCCTCACATATTACATATACCCTGATGTACTCCTCACATCTTACATATACCCTGATGTACTCCTCACATCTTACATATACCCTGATGTACTCCTCACATATTACATATACCCTGATGTACTCCTCACATATTACATATACCCTGATGTACTCCTCACAGATTACATATACCCTGAAGTACTCCTCACATCTTACATATATCCTGATGTACTCCTCACAGTTTACATATACCCTGATGTACTCCTCACATATTACATATACCCTGATGTACTCCTCACAGATTACATATACCCTGATGTACTCCTCACAGATTACATATACCCTGATATACTCCTCACAGATTACATATACCCTGATGTACTCCTCACAGATTACATATACCCTGATGTACTCCTCACATATTACATATACCCTGATGTACTCCTCACATATTACATATACCCTGATGTACTCCTCACATATTACATATACCCTGATGTACTCCTCACATCTTACATATACCCTGATGTACTCCTCACATATTACATATACCCTGATGTACTCCGCACATATTACATATACCCTGATGTACTCAGGGCAGATTACATATACCCTGATGTACTCCTCACATATTACATATACCCTGATGTACTCCTCACAGATTACATATACCCTGATTTACTCCTCCCAGATTACATATACCCTGATGTACTCCGCACAGATTACATATACCCTGATGTACTCCTCCCAGATTACATATACCCTGATGTACTCCTCGCAGCTTACATATATCCTGATGCACTCCTCGCAGCTTACATATATCCTGATGCACTCCTCACATCTTATATACCCTGATGTACTCCTCACATCTTACATATACCCTGATGTACTCCTCACATATTACATATACCCTGATGTACTCCTCACAGATTACATATACCCTGATGTACTCCTCACAGATTACATATATCCTGATGTACTCCTCACAGATTACATATACCCTGATGTACTCCTCACAGATTACATATACCCGGATGTACTCCTCACAGAATACATATACCCTGATGTACTCCTCACAGATTACATATATCCTGATGTACTCCTCACAGATTACATATACCCTGATGTACTCCTCACAGTTTACATATATCCTGCTGTACTCCGCACAGCTTACATATACCCTGATGTACTCCTCACAGATTACATATACCCTGATGTACCCCTCACATATTACATATACCCTGATGTACTCCTCACATATTACATATACCCTGATGTACTCCGCACATATTACATATATCCTGATGTACTCCGCACAGCTTACATATACCCTGATGTACTCCTCACATATTACATATACCATGATGTACTCCGCACGTATTACATATACCCTGATGTACTCCTCACAGATTACATATACCCTTATGTACTCCTCACATATTACACATACCCTGATGTACTCCTCACAGATTACATATACCCTGATGTACTCCTCACAGATTACATATACCCTGATGTACTCCTCACAGATTACATATACCCTGATGTACTCCTCACATATTACATATACCCTGATGTACTCCTCACATATTACATATACCCTGATGTACTCCTCACATATTACATATATCCTGATGTACTCCTCACATATTAAATATATCCTGATGTACTCCTCACAGATTACATATACCCTGATGTACTCCTCACAGATTACATATACCCTGATGTAGTCCTCACAGATTACATATACCCTGATGTACTCCTCACATATTACATATATCCTGATGTACTCCTCACAGATTACATATACCCTGATGTACTCCTCACAGATTACATATACCCGGATGTACTCCTCACAGAATACATATACCCTGATGTACTCCTCACAGATTACATATATCCTGATGTACTCCTCACAGATTACATATACCCTGATGTACTCCTCACAGTTTACATATATCCTGCTGTACTCCGCACAGCTTACATATACCCTGATGTACTCCTCACAGATTACATATACCCTGATGTACCCCTCACATATTACATATACCCTGATGTACTCCGCACATATTACATATACCCTGATGTACTCCTCACATATTACATATACCCTGATGTACTCCTCACATATTACATATACCCTGATGTACTCCGCACATATTACATATATCCTGATGTACTCCGCACAGCTTACATATACCCTGATGTACTCCTCACATATTACATATACCATGATGTACTCCGCACGTATTACATATACCCTGATGTACTCCTCACAGATTACATATACCCTTATGTACTCCTCACATATTACACATACCCTGATGTACTCCTCACAGATTACATATACCCTGATGTACTCCTCACAGATTACATATACCCTGTTGTACTCCTCACAGATTACATATACCCTGATGTACTCCTCACATATTACATATACCCTGATGTACTCCTCACATATTACATATACCCTGATGTACTCCTCACATATTACATATATCCTGATGTACTCCTCACATATTAAATATATCCTGATGTACTCCTCACAGATTACATATACCCTGATGTACTCCTCACAGATTACATATACCCTGATGTAGTCCTCACAGATTACATATACCCTGATGTACTCCTCACATATTATATATACCCTGATGTACTCCTCACATATTACATATACCCTGATGTACTCCTCACATATTACATATATCCTGATGTACTCTTCACAGATTACATATACCCTGATGTATTCCTCACATATTACATATATCCTGATATACTCCTCACATATTACATATACCCTGATGTACTCCTCACAGATTACATATACCCTGATGTTCTCCGCACAGATTACATATACCCTGATGTACTCCTCACAGATTACATATACCCTGATGTTCTCCGCACAGATTACATATATCCTGATGTACTCCGCACAGCTTACATATACCCTGATGTACTCCTCACATATTACATATACCATGATGTACTCCGCACGTATTACATATACCCTGATGTACTCCTCACAGATTACATATACCCTTATGTACTCCTCACATATTACACATACCCTGATGTACTCCTCACAGATTACATATACCCTGATGTACTCCTCACAGATTACATATACCCTGATGTACTCCTCACAGATTACATATACCCTGATGTACTCCTCACATATTACATATACCCTGATGTACTCCTCACATATTACATATACCCTGATGTACTCCTCACATATTACATATATCCTGATGTACTCCTCACATATTAAATATATCCTGATGTACTCCTCACAGATTACATATACCCTGATGTACTCCTCACAGATTACATATACCCTGATGTAGTCCTCACAGATTACATATACCCTGATGTACTCCTCACATATTACATATACCCTGATGTACTCCTCACATATTACATATACCCTGATGTACTCCTCACATATTACATATATCCTGATGTACTCTTCACAGATTACATATACCCTGATGTATTCCTCACATATTACATATATCCTGATATACTCCTCACATATTACATATACCCTGATTTACTCCTCACAGATTACATATACCCTGATGTTCTCCGCACAGATTACATATACCCTGATGTACTCCTCACAGATTACATATATCCTGATGTACTCCTCACATATTACATATACCCTGATGTACTCCTCACATATTACATATACCCTGATGTACTCCTCACAGATTACATATACCCTGATGTACTCCTCACATATTACATATACCCTGATGTACTCCTCACATATTACATATATCCTGATGTACTCCTCACATATTACATATACCCTGATGTACTCCGCACATATTACATATATACTGATGTACTCCTCACATATTACATATACCCTGATGTACTCCTCACAGATTACATATACCCTGATTTACTCCTCACAGATTACATATACCCTGATGTACTCCGCACAGATTACATATACCCTGATGTACTCCTCACAGATTACATATACCCTGATGTACTCCTCACAGATTACATATACCCTGATGTACTCCTCACATATTACATATACCCTGATGTACTCCTCACATATTACATATATCCTGATGTACTCCTCACATATTACATATACCCTGATGTACTCCGCACATATTACATATATACTGATGTACTCCTCACATATTACATATACCCTGATGTACTCCTCACAGATTACATATACCCTGATTTACTCCTCACAGATTACATATACCCTGATGTACTCCGCACAGATTACATATACCCTGATGTACTCCTCACAGATTACATATACCCTGATGTACTCCTCACAGCTTACATATATCCTGATGCACTCCTCACATCTTATATACCCTGATGTATTCCTCACATATTACATATACCATGATGTACTCCTCACATATTACATATACCCTGATGTACTCCTCACATATTACATATACCCTGATGTACTCCTCACATATTACATATACCCTGATGTACTCCTCACAGATTACATATACCCTGATGTACTCCACACAGCTTACATATACCCTGATGTACTCCTCACATATTACATATACCCTGATGTACTCCTCACAGAATACATATACCCTGATGTACTCCTCACAGATTACATATATCCTGATGTACTCCTCACAGATTACATATACCCTGATGTACTCCTCACAGTTTACATATATCCTGCTGTACTCCGCACAGCTTACATATACCCTGATGTACTCCTCACAGATTACATATACCCTGATGTACCCCTCACATATTACATATACCCTGATGTACTCCGCACATATTACATATACCCTGATGTACTCCTCACATATTACATATACCCTGATGTACTCCTCACAGATTACATATACCCTGATGTACTCCTCACAGATTACATATACCCTGATGTACTCCTCACAGATTACATATACCCTGATGTACTCCTCACATATTACATATACCCTGATGTACTCCTCACATATTAAATATACCCTGATGTACTCCTCACATATTACATATACCCTGATGTACCCCTCACATATTACATATACCCTGATGTACTCCTCACATATTACATACACCCTGATGTACCCCTCACATATTACATATACCCTGATGTACTCCTCACATATTACATATACCCTGATGTACTCCTCACAGATTACATATACCCTAATGTACTTCTCACAGATTACATATACCCTGATGTACTCCTCGCATATTACATATACCCTGATGTACTCCTCAGATTACATATAACCTGATGTACTACTCACATATTACATATACCCTGATGTACTCCTCACATATTACATATACCCTGATGTACTCCTCACAGATAACATATACTCTGATGTACTCCTCACATATTACATATACCCTGATGTACTCCTCACATATTACATATACCCTGATGTACTCCTCACATATTACATATACCCTGATGTACTCCTCACATCTTACATATACCCTGATGTACTCCTCACATCTTACATATACCCTGATGTACTCCTCACATATTACATATACCCTGATGTACTCATCACATATTACATATACCCTGATGTACTCCTCACATATTACATATACCCTGATGTACTCCTCACAGATTACATATACCCTGATATACTCCTCACAGATTACATATACCCTGATGTACTCCTCACATATTACATATATCCTGATGTACTCCTCACAGATTACATATACCCTGATGTACTCCTCGCATATTACATATACCCTGATGTACTCCTCAGATTACATATAACCTGATGTACTACTCACATATTACATATACCCTGATGTACTCCTCAGATTACATATAACCTGATGTACTACTCACATATTACATATACCCTGATTTACTCCTCACATATTACATATACCCTGATGTACTCCTCACAGATAACATATACTCTGATGTACTCCTCACATATTACATATACCCTGATGTACTCCTCACATATTACATATACCCTGATGTACTCCTCACATATTACATATACCCTGATGTACTCCTCACATCTTACATATACCCTGATGTACTCCTCACATCTTACATATACCCTGATGTACTCCTCACATATTACATATACCCTGATGTACTCCTCACATATTACATATACCCTGATGTACTCCTCACAGATTACATATACCCTGAAGTACTCCTCACATCTTACATATATCCTGATGTACTCCTCACAGTTTACATATACCCTGATGTACTCCTCACATATTACATATACCCTGATGTACTCCTCACAGATTACATATACCCTGATGTACTCCTCACAGATTACATATACCCTGATATACTCCTCACAGATTACATATACCCTGATGTACTCCTCACAGATTACATATACCCTGATGTTCTCCGCACAGATTACATATACCCTGATGTACTCCTCACATATTACATATACCCTGATGTACTCCTCACATATTACATATATCCTGATGTACTCCTCACATATTACATATACCCTGATGTACTCCGCACATATTACATATATACTGATGTACTCCTCACATATTACATATACCCTGATGTACTCCTCACAGATTACATATACCCTGATTTACTCCTCACAGATTACATATACCCTGATGTACTCCGCACAGATTACATATACCCTGATGTACTCCTCACAGATTACATATACCCTGATGTACTCCTCACAGCTTACATATATCCTGATGCACTCCTCACATCTTATATACCCTGATGTATTCCTCACATATTACATATACCATGATGTACTCCTCACATATTACATATACCCTGATGTACTCCTCACATATTACATATACCCTGATGTACTCCTCACATATTACATATACCCTGATGTACTCCTCACAGATTACATATACCCTGATGTACTCCGCACAGCTTACATATACCCTGATGTACTCCTCACATATTACATATACCCTGATGTACTCCTCACATATTACATATACCCTGATGTACTCCTCACATATTACATATACCCTGATGTACTCCTCACATATTACATATACCCTGATGTACTACTCACAGATTACATATACCCTGATGTACTCCTCACATATTACATATACCCTGATGTACTCCTCACATATTACATATACAGTAATGTACTCCGCACATATTACATATATCCTGATGTACTCCTCACATATTACATATACCCTGATGTACTCCTCACACATTACATATATCCTGATGTACTCCTCACATATTACATATACCCTGATGTACTCCTCACAGATTACATATACCCTGATGTACTCCTCACAGATTACATATACCCTGATTTACTCCTCACAGATTACATATACCCTGATGTACTCCGCACAGATTACATATACCCTGATGTACTCCTCACAGATTACATATACCCTGATGTACTCCTCACAGATTACATATACCCTGATTTACTCCTCACAGATTACATATATCCTGATGCACTCCTCACAGATTACATATACCCTGATGTACTCCTCACATATTACATATACCCTGATGTACTCCTCACAGATTACATATACCCTGATGTACTCCTCACAGCTTACATATACCCTGTACTCCTCACAGATTACATATACCCTGATGTACTCCTCACAGATTACATATACCCTGATGTACTCCTCACAGATTACATATACCCTGATGTACTCCGCACAGATTACATATACCCTGATGTACTCCTCACATATTTCATATACCCTGATGTACTCCTCGCATATTACATATACCCTGATGTACTCCTCACAGATAACCTAACCAAAAACCTCACACCAACTGAATGGCATGTAATGGGGTCCCCTATAACAGTTAAACCTAAAAACGAACCAATTGGGACATATCCCTGAAAGAAATATTGTACTCAATATAAAAAGTACAAAAAATATCTTTATTAAATATAATGACAAAATAACACAATGATAGGAAAAAGAGGAATGATACAACAAATGCGGAGACATAAACAGCAGGGTCAGATGTACAAGACCATGACCGACAGAATCAACCGTCCACTAATGACCTACAACACGCTCAGATGATAATGAGTAACACACAAGCCCAGGGGTGTATGATGTGACATATGGCACAATATTGCTGGCAAAAAATTCCCGTGTACAGAGATAGTAACCTATACACCGACGAAAACTACACAGTATATGATAAGATATAGAAAAAGCAATGTGCATATGGCAATCTACATGTAATAATGCATAAAGGCCAGTACGATAAGTAAAGGGAGCATCAAAATAGGTATGCATCCAATAGAACGTACAATGCTAGCACAAGAAATAATGCAGATACCAATGTATATCAAAAAGGTGTAATAGGACGTGCAGTACTAGCACAGAAGGCAATGTATATCAGAAGGTGTAGCAGCTCAGGTAGTAAAAAAAGAAAAAACTGCCATAGCAAGACCAAATGAACACATACCCTGAGACATGTTTAGGAGCGTGAGGGGTCAGAAGAGCTGGATGGGTGAACAGACGCCTCGACGCGCGTTTCGCCCGATAGACCGGCTTCGTCAGGAGGCTAGTTTGATATGATTCTCAGGGGGTTTATAAATGAGTAAAACAAAGTTGAAATCACCTGTGATGAGTGCAAATCGGCGCTCGGCACCCACGCCCAGTGACGCCCACAACACGGGACGCGCCGCGCGTCAGATGCATGGCGAAACATCACCATGACAACGTAAGACGCCAAGCAGCACTCCCGGATGCGAGCCACACTGCGCATGCGCAGCCGAGCGTCTGTGTAGACGCCACAGGGGAGACAACATAGAACATAGCAGTGAGTGGGAAATGGAGAAATGAAAAATGAATGAATGAATGAAACGGATCG
This sequence comes from Rhinoderma darwinii, assembly GCF_050947455.1. Lineage (NCBI taxonomy): Eukaryota > Metazoa > Chordata > Amphibia > Anura > Rhinodermatidae > Rhinoderma > Rhinoderma darwinii. Next base: position 17,448 of record NW_027462284.1, read on the forward strand.
GACAGGACCTAATCGCAAAAGATTAATAGATGGAACAACATATTAGAAAATAATAAAAAATTAAAATAAATATAAATAAAAATGAAAATATATTAGAAAATAATAAAAACATAAAAATAAATATAAAAAGTGCACTATTGAAAGTGAAAAAAACTCGCCATGTCTCGCCATGCATCTGACGCGCGGCGCGTCCCGTGTTGTGGGCGTCACTGGGCGTGGGTGCCGAGCGCCGATTTGCACTCATCACAGGTGATTTAAACTTTGTTTTACTCATTTATAAACCCCCTGAGAATCATATCAAACTAGCCTCCTGACGAAGCCGGTCTATCGGGCGAAACGCGCGTCGAGGCGTCTGTTCACCCATCCAGCTCTTCTGACCCCTCACGCTCCTAAACATGTCTCAGGGTATGTGTTCATTTGGTCTTGCTATGGCAGTTTTTTCTTTTTTTACTACCTGAGCTGCTACACCTTCTGATATACATTGCCTTCTGTGCTAGTACTGCACGTCCTATTACACCTTTTTGATATACATTGGTATCTGCATTATTTCTTGTGCTAGCATTGTACGTTCTATTGGATGCATACCTATTTTGATGCTCCCTTTACTTATCGTACTGGCCTTTATGCATTATTACATGTAGATTGCCATATGCACATTGCTTTTTCTATATCTTATCATATACTGTGTAGTTTTCGTCGGTGTATAGGTTACTATCTCTGTACACGGGAATTTTTTGCCAGCAATATTGTGCCATATGTCACATCATACACCCCTGGGCTTGTGTGTTACTCATTATCATCTGAGCGTGTTGTAGGTCATTAGTGGACGGTTGATTCTGTCGGTCATGGTCTTGTACATCTGACCCTGCTGTTTATGTCTCCGCATTTGTTGTATCATTCCTCTTTTTCCTATCATTGTGTTATTTTGTCATTATATTTAATAAAGATATTTTTTGTACTTTTTATATTGAGTACAATATTTCTTTCAGGGATATGTCCCAATTGGTTCGTTTTTAGGTTTAACTGTTATAGGGGACCCCATTACATGCCATTCAGTTGGTGTGAGGTTTTTGGTTAGGTTGTCTTGACTATGTTTGTCTGTGTTTACAGAAAATACCTCAGGATTTATGGATTTCAGGAAAAGAGATAAGGATTGGATTACACAACTTGGTACCATATTCGGAGAGAATTCAGTAGTGACTACAGAAAGTAGTAACATTAAGGGCCTGAAACTTAAAATACGTGATCTTCTCAAAAAACGCACTAAGGTTTGGTGGAACAAGGCAGCTTTAGAAAATTATTTACAGAAGGATATTATACCTCGCGGCCTACGCCTGCAGGTGTTCCCCACTTTGGATACGGAAGATCCTTCCTTTGTTGCAAAATGGGAAGATTCCCTCACGAAATGTTCGCGTACGCTCATTGAGTTGCTGATTGGGGCAGATCGCAGAGCCCTCGATTCCCTGGAAAAGGAAATTGATTCCCTTAAGGATAAGATCCATCAATCTCTTAGCACAGAGGAGCTCGGTATTTTTGATAAAGCATTGGAGGAGGAGCTGAAAAAGTGGGAGAGAGAGATACAAGATCTTAAAACTAGAAAATTTCAGCGAGATTTGAGTGACTTTCAGTCCAACAAAATTTATCGGTGGCATACTAAAAGGGATAGAGCTCGGTCCCTGTCTCGCTCTGTCTCCTCCACTTCCCTTGCATCTGCAGAAGAATGTGGCGGTTTTTTAGACAAACCTCTGGCCACGGAAGATGGAGACCCCCTATTCAACTCCAGAACACCGGCAGTCAAAAGAAAGACCAGAGGGGTGTTCAACAGGGACAAGAGAAACAGGAGGCTTTGAAGGTAATCAACCTCTCTTCCTACACTCTGTCGTCCTCCCAAATTAGCGTTCTGCAAAAGGGTCTGTCCTTTTCCCCTACGGGTAAATTTGATCTTTTCACTACTATCAAAGATTTGGCTCTCTTCTCCAGAAAATTACTCTTCAAAAAACATTTCTGTAGAAGTGATTATAGTGTTTCTATGGGTTCCTCGGCAGAGATACAGGCACTCGATGCCCTTCTGTCATTACTAGAGGAACAAGAGGGTAATACCGATCCCAGACTTCCCATGCATCTGTGCCGCCGTTCTCAACATTTCCCCCCCTTCACGTTATGTCCCTCAGTTGATATTTTTTTTAAACTGGTCAAGAAAGATCTTGAAAATATCTCCGATTCTAGTACATCATATAATCTTAACTATAAGGAGAGGCAGGCTATTTTGGAACTTAGAAAACTGAGGGATGTTATTATTAAACCAGCTGATAAGGGGGGGAATGTTGTATTATGGCCGGCACTGATGTATGAATGTGAGGCCTTTCGTCAACTTGGAATGAGCAATTGTTATCGTAGGTTACCATCGGATCCCACGCTAGTTTTTAAAGCAGAACTTGATAGCTTATTACAACGAGGTGTTGATTCAAACATTATCACCTCCAAATTAAGAGAGGGCCTTTCTGTGGATTTTCCCATTAAGCCCACGTTCTATTTACTGCCCAAAGTGCACAAAAATGTTACCTGCCCCCCCGGTCGTCCAATAGTATCAGGGATCGGTGGCTTGTGCGAGAATATCTGCAGATTTGTGGATTTTTATCTACAGAAATGTGTGGAAACACTGCCGTCCTATATCAGGGACACTACGGATATGCTACAACGCCTCGACGGTTTGCATCTTGAGGATGACATGTTCCTTGTTACATGTGACGTGGAGTCCCTGTACACGTCTATATGCCATGACCACGGGATCCGAGCATCTAGATATTTTTTACAGATGACTAATCATGACCCGGACCTTATTGAATTTATTTTATGTCTTCTTGATTTTGCACTAACACATAATTTTTTTGTGTTTAAGGATCGCCTCTTCCTACAGCTCCAGGGCACAGCAATGGGGGCTACTTGTGCGCCCTCATATGCTAATTTGTTCCTGGGGCTGTGGGAGTGGGAAACTGTGCAACAGACTCCGGGTCATGACTCAGTGCTCCTGTGGTCAAGGTATATAGACGATATTCTATTTATCTGGCAGGGCTCCACGTCTAATTTGGAATCCTTCCTCGGTTCCCTGAATAGGAATGATGTTAATATAAAACTCACATGGCAGTTCAGTTCAGCTCGCGTTGACTTCTTGGATATTTGTATCTGTAGAAATGATAGCGGCTTTATTTCTACCGATATTTTTAGGAAAAAAACCTCCACTAATGCCCTCCTCCATGCTACGTCTGCCCACTATCCGAAGGTTACAACATCTATACCCGTGGGCCAATTTTTGAGGGCTAGGCGTATCTGCTCCAGTGACAGCAACTTTGAGCGTCAAGCATTGGATTTGACGGCAAGATTTAAGAACCGTGGGTACAGCCAGAGGGTTATAAAGAAAGGCTATTTCAGAGCTAAAAATTCGACTCGCGACGGACTTCTGGTGAGTAGACCTAAGAGACATAAAATAGATCAGAATGTCAGATTTATCACCACTTTTAACCCCCATTGGACCGAGATCCGTGATATCTTGCAAAAGCACTGGCAGGTCCTTCTCACTGACCGGGATTTGTCAGGGGTCCTATCTAATTATCCCTCCATTACTTGGAGACGTTCTAAAAATCTCAAGGACCTCCTGACAGCTAGCCATTATATCCCCAGTGCTCCCCCCAATCCATTTGGGAGTAAAGGCCCACCCTGGGGCTCATATAACTGCGGCAACTGTTCTGCTTGTAAATACGTCCTACGGACCTTTAACTTCCACAGTTCAAACAGAAAGAAAGATTATAAAATTGTCTACCACATTACGTGTAACACCGTAGCTGTGGTATATTTTGCCACCTGCCCATGTGGGCTTATCTATGTTGGTATGACTACCAGGCAATTGAAGGTGCGAGTACTGGAGCATGTCAGCAAAATTAAGTTGGCTTCTAATGTTTTGGACATGGATAAACTCCAGCCTGTTGCTCGACATTTTCGTGAGCACCATTCTTGTAACCCCAAGGGCTTTGAGGTACGTGGAATAGACAGAATCTCCCTGGGTTGTAGAGGTGGGGATGTACGCACAGCACTACTGAGAAAAGAGATGAAATGGATCACGTTACTTAATACTGTGGCCCCATTTGGTCTAAATGAAGCCACTAGTTTCAGGCCTTTTTTGTAATTTTTTAACCATGCGTGAATTTTATTCTCTCTAGGGTCTTTTTCTTGTTTTTTATATCTTTTTTGTCTGTTTCAGTTTATCCTATCCTGTGAGTGGGTCAAATTTCTCTACATCAATGAGGATCGTACATGGTTGCTATTGCAAATCAAGAGGCGGAGAAGATCCATATATATATGTATATTGAATATGTTCTTGATGTATTGTGTATTTTTAGTATTTTTTGTAGTACTACTGTTGCCTATATATGTGCTTCTTATATATGTGCTGTGAGTGCTGCTATTATATTATATATCTTTGATATATTTATTATCTTTCTATCACTATATTTATTATTATTATTATTATTATTATTATTATTATTATTTTTGTGTATATATAATTTTTGCTGCAGTACTCTGTACATTTATTAATGCATTTATGGGTATATTTGTACTTCTGAGATATTTAGCATTATGGATTTTATTTTATTTATTAATATGTATTGGATCTTATATTATCTGCTTCTGTATATTTTTGTATATAATCTGATGGACGATATATATATTTTATATTTCACATATTTTTTATATATATTTTTTATTATATATATATGTATTGCACATTCTATGTTTGTAAGTTTTACACAAGCTTATACATTTATATGTATTCACTGTACACACATGGTTGTATTATATATATTTATTACTTTCAGTATGGGTGTTTGTTTTCACATGTTTATATTATTATATATTTATCCTGTTATATATATTTTTTGCACTATTTATTCATCTATTACTGCACAATATGTTTCACTTGATCTTTTATTGTGCACGGTTTTTTTCACTTTCAATAGTGCACTTTTTATATTTATTTTTATGTTTTTATTATTTTCTAATATATTTTCATTTTTATTTATATTTATTTTTATTTTTATTTTTTATTATTTTCTAATATGTTGTTCCATCTATTAATCTTTTGCGATTAGGTCCTGTCCGATCCGTTTCATTCATTCATTCATTTTTCATTTCTCCATTTCCCACTCACTGCTATGTTCTATGTTGTCTCCCCTGTGGCGTCTACACAGACGCTCGGCTGCGCATGCGCAGTGTGGCTCGCATCCGGGAGTGCCGCTTGGCGTCTTACGTTGTCATGGTGATGTTTCGCCATGCATCTGACGCGCGGCGCGTCCCGTGTTGTGGGCGTCACTGGGCGTGGGTGCCGAGCGCCGATTTGCACTCATCACAGGTGATTTCAACTTTGTTTTACTCATTTATAAACCCCCTGAGAATCATATCAAACTAGCCTCCTGACGAAGCCGGTCTATCGGGCGAAACGCGCGTCGAGGCGTCTGTTCACCCATCCAGCTCTTCTGACCCCTCACGCTCCTAAACATGTCTCAGGGTATGTGTTCATTTGGTCTTGCTATGGCAGTTTTTTCTTTTTTTACTACCTGAGCTGCTACACCTTCTGATATACATTGCCTTCTGTGCTAGTACTGCACGTCCTATTACACCTTTTTGATATACATTGGTATCTGCATTATTTCTTGTGCTAGCATTGTACGTTCTATTGGATGCATACCTATTTTGATGCTCCCTTTACTTATCGTACTGGCCTTTATGCATTATTACATGTAGATTGCCATATGCACATTGCTTTTTCTATATCTTATCATATACTGTGTAGTTTTCGTCGGTGTATAGGTTACTATCTCTGTACACGGGAATTTTTTGCCAGCAATATTGTGCCATATGTCACATCATACACCCCTGGGCTTGTGTGTTACTCATTATCATCTGAGCGTGTTGTAGGTCATTAGTGGACGGTTGATTCTGTCGGTCATGGTCTTGTACATCTGACCCTGCTGTTTATGTCTCCGCATTTGTTGTATCATTCCTCTTTTTCCTATCATTGTGTTATTTTGTCATTATATTTAATAAAGATATTTTTTGTACTTTTTATATTGAGTACAATATTTCTTTCAGGGATATGTCCCAATTGGTACTCCTCACAGATTACATATACCCTGATGTACTCCTCACATATTACATATATCCTGAAGTACTCCTCACAGATTACATATACCCTGATGTACTCCTCACATATTACATATATCCTGATGTACTCCTCACAGATTACATATATCCTGATGTACTCCTCACATATTACATATATCCTGATGCACTCCTCACATATTACATATACCCTGATGTATTCCTCACATATTACATATATCCTGATGTACTCCTCACATATTACATATATCCTGATGTACTCCTCACATATTACATATACCCTGATGTACTCCTCACAGGTTACATATACCCTGATATACTCCTCACATATTACATATACCCTGATGTACTCCTCACATATTACATATACCCTGATGTACTCCTCACAGAATACATATACCCTGATGTACTCCTCACAGATTACATATATCCTGATGTACTCCTCACAGATTACATATACCCTGATGTACTCCTCACATATTACATATACCCTGATGTACTCCTCACATATTACATATACCCTGATGTACTCCTCACATATTACATATATCCTGATGTACTCCTCACATATTACATATACCCTGATGTACTCCTCACATATTACATATACCCTGATGTACTCCTCACAGATTACATATATCCTGATGTACTCCTCACAGATTACATATACCCTGATGTACTCCTCCCAGATTACATATACCCTGATGTACTCCGCACAGATTACATATACCCTGATGTACTCCTCCCAGATTACATATACCCTGATGTACTCCTCGCAGCTTACATATATCCTGATGCACTCCTCGCAGCTTACATATATCCTGATGCACTCCTCACATCTTATATACCCTGATGTACTCCTCACATCTTACATATACCCTGATGTACTCCTCACATATTACATATACCCTGATGTACTCCTCACAGATTACATATACCCTGATGTACTCCTCACAGATTATATATATCCTGATGTACTCCTCACAGATTACATATACCCTGATGTACTCCTCACAGATTACATATACCCGGATGTACTCCTCACAGAATACATATACCCTGATGTACTCCTCACAGATTACATATATCCTGATGTACTCCTCACAGATTACATATACCCTGATGTACTCCTCACAGTTTACATATATCCTGCTGTACTCCGCACAGCTTACATATACCCTGATGTACTCCTCACAGATTACATATACCCTGATGTACCCCTCACATATTACATATACCCTGATGTACTCCGCACATATTACATATACCCTGATGTACTCCTCACATATTACATATACCCTGATGTACTCCTCACATATTACATATACCCTGATGTACTCCGCACAGATTACATATATCCTGATGTACTCCGCACAGCTTACATATACCCTGATGTACTCCTCACATATTACATATACCATGATGTACTCCGCACGTATTACATATACCCTGATGTACTCCTCACAGATTACATATACCCTTATGTACTCCTCACATATTACACATACCCTGATGTACTCCTCACAGATTACATATACCCTGATGTACTCCTCACAGATTACATATACCCTGATGTACTCCTCACAGATTACATATACCCTGATGTACTCCTCACATATTACATATACCCTGATGTACTCCTCACATATTACATATACCCTGATGTACTCCTCACATATTACATATATCCTGATGTACTCCTCACATATTAAATATATCCTGATGTACTCCTCACAGATTACATATACCCTGATGTACTCCTCACAGATTACATATACCCTGATGTAGTCCTCACAGATTACATATACCCTGATGTACTCCTCACATATTACATATACCCTGATGTACTCCTCACATATTACATATACCCTGATGTACTCCTCACATATTACATATATCCTGATGTACTCTTCACAGATTACATATACCCTGATGTATTCCTCACATATTACATATATCCTGATATACTCCTCACATATTACATATACCCTGATTTACTCCTCACAGATTACATATACCCTGATGTTCTCCGCACAGATTACATATACCCTGATGTACTCCTCACAGATTACATATATCCTGATGTACTCCTCACATATTACATATACCCTGATGTACTCCTCACATATTACATATACCCTGATGTACTCCTCACAGATTACATATACCCTGATGTACTCCTCACATATTACATATACCCTGATGTACTCCTCACATATTACATATATCCTGATGTACTCCTCACATATTACATATACCCTGATGTACTCCGCACATATTACATATATACTGATGTACTCCTCACATATTACATATACCCTGATGTACTCCTCACAGATTACATATACCCTGATTTACTCCTCACAGATTACATATACCCTGATGTACTCCGCACAGATTACATATACCCTGATGTACTCCTCACAGATTACATATACCCTGATGTACTCCTCACAGTTTACATATATCCTGCTGTACTCCGCACAGCTTACATATACCCTGATGTACTCCTCACAGATTACATATACCCTGATGTACCCCTCACATATTACATATACCCTGATGTACTCCGCACATATTACATATACCCTGATGTACTCCTCACATATTACATATACCCTGATGTACTCCTCACATATTACATATACCCTGATGTACTCCGCACAGATTACATATATCCTGATGTACTCCGCACAGCTTACATATACCCTGATGTACTCCTCACATATTACATATACCATGATGTACTCCGCACGTATTACATATACCCTGATGTACTCCTCACAGATTACATATACCCTTATGTACTCCTCACATATTACACATACCCTGATGTACTCCTCACAGATTACATATACCCTGATGTACTCCTCACAGATTACATATACCCTGATGTACTCCTCACAGATTACATATACCCTGATGTACTCCTCACATATTACATATACCCTGATGTACTCCTCACATATTACATATACCCTGATGTACTCCTCACATATTACATATATCCTGATGTACTCCTCACATATTAAATATATCCTGATGTACTCCTCACAGATTACATATACCCTGATGTACTCCTCACAGATTACATATACCCTGATGTAGTCCTCACAGATTACATATACCCTGATGTACTCCTCACATATTACATATACCCTGATGTACTCCTCACATATTACATATACCCTGATGTACTCCTCACATATTACATATATCCTGATGTACTCTTCACAGATTACATATACCCTGATGTATTCCTCACATATTACATATATCCTGATATACTCCTCACATATTACATATACCCTGATTTACTCCTCACAGATTACATATACCCTGATGTTCTCCGCACAGATTACATATACCCTGATGTACTCCTCACAGATTACATATATCCTGATGTACTCCTCACATATTACATATACCCTGATGTACTCCTCACATATTACATATACCCTGATGTACTCCTCACAGATTACATATACCCTGATGTACTCCTCACATATTACATATACCCTGATGTACTCCTCACATATTACATATATCCTGATGTACTCCTCACATATTACATATACCCTGATGTACTCCGCACATATTACATATATACTGATGTACTCCTCACATATTACATATACCCTGATGTACTCCTCACAGATTACATATACCCTGATTTACTCCTCACAGATTACATATACCCTGATGTACTCCGCACAGATTACATATACCCTGATGTACTCCTCACAGATTACATATACCCTGATGTACTCCTCACAGATTACATATACCCTGATGTACTCCTCACATATTACATATACCCTGATGTACTCCTCACATATTACATATATCCTGATGTACTCCTCACATATTACATATACCCTGATGTACTCCGCACATATTACATATATACTGATGTACTCCTCACATATTACATATACCCTGATGTACTCCTCACAGATTACATATACCCTGATTTACTCCTCACAGATTACATATACCCTGATGTACTCCGCACAGATTACATATACCCTGATGTACTCCTCACAGATTACATATACCCTGATGTACTCCTCACAGCTTACATATATCCTGATGCACTCCTCACATCTTATATACCCTGATGTATTCCTCACATATTACATATACCATGATGTACTCCTCACATATTACATATACCCTGATGTACTCCTCACATATTACATATACCCTGATGTACTCCTCACATATTACATATACCCTGATGTACTCCTCACAGATTACATATACCCTGATGTACTCCGCACAGCTTACATATACCCTGATGTACTCCTCACATATTACATATACCCTGATGTACTCCTCACATATTACATATACCCTGATGTACTCCTCACATATTACATATACCCTGATGTACTCCTCACATATTACATATACCCTGATGTACTACTCACAGATTACATATACCCTGATGTACTCCTCACATATTACATATACCCTGATGTACTCCTCACATATTACATATACAGTAATGTACTCCGCACATATTACATATATCCTGATGTACTCCTCACATATTACATATACCCTGATGTACTCCTCACACATTACATATATCCTGATGTACTCCTCACATATTACATATACCCTGATGTACTCCTCACAGATTACATATACCCTGATGTACTCCTCACAGATTACATATACCCTGATTTACTCCTCACAGATTACATATACCCTGATGTACTCCGCACAGATTACATATACCCTGATGTACTCCTCACAGATTACATATACCCTGATGTACTCCTCACAGCTTACATATACCCTGTACTCCTCACAGATTACATATACCCTGATGTACTCCTCACAGATTACATATACCCTGATGTACTCCTCACAGATTACATATACCCTGATGTACTCCGCACAGATTACATATACCCTGATGTACTCCTCACATATTTCATATACCCTGATGTACTCCTCGCATATTACATATACCCTGATGTACTCCTCACAGATTACATATACCCTGATGTACTCCTCACATATTACATATATCCTGAAGTACTCCTCACAGATTACATATACCCTGATGTACTCCTCACATATTACATATATCCTGATGTACTCCTCACATATTACATATACCCTGATGTACTCCTCACAGACTACATATACCCTGATGTATTCCTCACATATTACATATATCCTGATGTACTCCTCACAGATTACATATACCCTGATGTACTCCTCACATATTACATATACCCTGATGTACTCCTCACATATTACATATACCCTGATGTACTCCTCACAGATTACATATACCCTGATGTACTCCTCACATATTACATATACCCTGATGTACTCCTCACAGATTACATATACCCTGATGTACTCCTCACAGATTACACATACCCTGATGTACTCCTCACATATTACATATATCCTGATGTACTCCTCACATATTACATATACCCTGATGTACTCCTCACATATTACATATACCCTGATGTATTCCTCACATATTACATATACCCTGATGTACTCCTCACATATTACATATACCCTGATGTACTCCTCACATATTACATATACCCTGATGTACTCCTCACATATTACATATACCCTGATGTACTCCTCACATATTACATATACCCTGATGTACTCCTCACAGACTACATATACCCTGATGTACTCCTCACATATTACATATACCCTGATGTACTCCTCACATATTACATATACCCTGATGTACTCCTCACATATTACATATACCCTGATGTATTCCTCACATATTACATATACCCTGATGTACTCCTCACATATTACATATACCCTGATGTACTCCTCACATATTACATATACCCTGATGTACTCCTCACATATTACATATACCCTGATGTACTCCTCACATATTACATATACCCTGATGTACTCCTCACAGACTACATATACCCTGATGTATTCCTCACATATTACATATATCCTGATGTACTCCTCACAGATTACATATACCCTGATGTACTCCTCACATATTACATATACCCTGATGTACTCCTCACAGATTACATATATCCTGATGTACTCCTCACAGATTACATATATCCTGATGTACTCCTCACATATTACATATATCCTGATGTACTCCTCACATATTACATATATCCTGATGTACTCCTCACAGATTACATATACCCTGATGTACTCCTCACATCTTACATATATCCTGATGTACTCCTCACATATTACATATACCCTGATGTACTCCTCACATATTACATATATCCTGATGTACTCCTCACATATTACATATACCCTGATGTACTCCTCACATCTTACATATATCCTGATGTACTCCTCACATATTACATATACCCTGATGTACTCCTCACATATTACATATACCCTGATGTACTCCTCACATATTACATATACCCTGATGTACTCCTCACATATTACATATACCCTGATGTACTCCTCACATATTACATATACCCTGATGTATTCCTCACATATTACATATACCCTGATGTACTCCTCACATATTACATATACCCTGATGTACTCCTCACATATTACATATACCCTGATGTACTCCTCACATATTACATATACCCTGATGTACTCCTCACATATTACATATACCCTGATGTACTCCTCACAGACTACATATACCCTGATGTATTCCTCACATATTACATATATCCTGATGTACTCCTCACAGATTACATATACCCTGATGTACTCCTCACATATTACATATACCCTGATGTACTCCTCACATATTACATATACCCTGATGTACTCCTCACAGATTACATATACCCTGATGTACTCCTCACATATTACATATACCCTGATGTACTCCTCACAGATTACATATACCCTGATGTACCCCGCACAGATTACATATACCCTGATGTACTCCTCACAGATTACATATACCCTGATGTACTCCTCACAGATTACATATACCCTGATGTACTCCTTGTTATCGTTTCTTTCTTTTTGAATATAAATAAATTTTGAGCTAAAACTACTTTTTATTTCCACTGCTCAATTCTAATACAATCGATGTAACACCTGTGGGGTCAAAATGCTCACTGCGGCCCTAAATGCTCACCCTGAGGGGTGTAGAATCCAAAATGGGGTCATTTGGGGAGGGTCTCCATACCTCCCAACAGTCCCAGATTCCAGGTGGTGTCCCGATCGGCCGCTGGCATGTCCCGGTGTCAACTACATCTACGTTCTCAGGACACAGATCAGGGCCAGCGTCCACACATGGTCGAATCGGGCAAATGCCGGGGCCCCCTGCTCTTATAGGAGGGTCCACTCAGCTGACGGGTGCTTTATGCTGCCCAGCTCAATTTCACTTTGCACAAACAGGGGGTCTTTCATATTTGTTCTCCCGTTTCTGCCGCCGCGTGAGTTGCACCGCAAAGAGTCCAATAAGTCACATGGCACACTAGGGCCACATATGTCATATCAATAAAAACTGCAGAATCGGGGTAATAAATATTGAGCTGTGATTCTCTGTTATCATCTGCTGTGTTAGTGAAATAAAGGAATAAAATGATATCTGCAGAATAAGAGAAACATTCGGACATTTCACCCCCACTTTTTATGGGGGGGGGTAATATATTGTCCCTTGTTGGCATTACTTTATCTGTCCTTCTGTTTTATGTCGTTAGAAAATGTATAAATTTACCAGCAATTGTTTATATTTTCAAGAAAAATGCCAAAAAGCCTCCAGACAGATACAGAGTGATATATTCTGCAGATTATTACACCACTGACCGCTCTACAGATCTGCAGAACATTGCTCTGTCCTCTACTGACAGATACAGAGTGATATATTCTGCAGATTATTACACCACTGACCTCTCTACAGATCTGCAGAACATTGCTCTGTCCTCTACTGACAGATACAGAGTGATATATTCTGCAGATTATTACACCACTGACCTCTCTACAGATCTGCAGAACATTGCTCTGTCCTCTCCACCTCCAGACAGATACAGAGTGATATATTCTGCAGATTATTACACCACTGACCTCTCTAGAGATCTGCAGAACATTGCTCTGTCCTCTACTGACAGATACAGTGTGATATATTCTGCAGATTATTACACCACTGACCTGTCTACAGATCTGCAGAACATTGCTCTGTCCTCTACTGACAGATACAGAGTGATATATTCTGCAGATTATTACACCACTGACCTCTCTACAGACCTGCAGAACATTGCTCTGTCCTCTACTGACAGATACAGAGTGATATATTCTGCAGATTATTACACCACTGACCTCTCTACAGACCTGCAGAACATTGCTCTGTCCTCTACTGACAGATACAGAGTGATATATTCTGCAGATTATTACACCACTGACCTCTCTACAGATCTGCAGAACATTGCTCTGTCCTCTACTGACAGATACATAGTGATATATTCTGCAGATTATTACACCACTGACCTCTCTAGAGATCTGCAGAACATTGCTCTGTCCTCTACTGACAGATACAGAGTGATATATTCTGCAGATTATTACACCACTGACCTGTCTACAGATCTGCAGAACATTGCTCTGTCCTCTCCACCTCCTGACAGATACAGAATGATATATTCTGCAGATTATTACACCACTGACCTCTCTACAGATCTGCAGAACATTGCTCTGTCCTCTACTGACAGATACAGAGTGATATATTCTGCAGATTATTACACCACTGACCTGTCTACAGATCTGCAGAACATTGCTCTGTCCTCTCCACCTCCAGACAGATACAGAGTGATATATTCTGCAGAGTATTACACCACTGACCTCTCTAGAGATCTGCAGAACATTGCTCTGTCCTCTACTGACAGATACAGAGTGATATATTCTGCAGATTATTACACCACTGACCTGTCTACAGATCTGCAGAACATTGCTCTGTCCTCTCCACCTCCTGACAGATACAGAGTGATATATTCTGCAGATTATTACACCACTGACCTCTCTACAGATCTGCAGAACATTGCTCTGTCCTCTACTGACAGATACATAGTGATATATTCTGCAGATTATTACACCACTGACCTGTATACAGATCTGCAGAACATTGCTCTGTCTTCTACTGACAGATACAGTGATATATTCTGCAGATTATTACACCACTGACCTCTCTAGATATCTGCAGAACATTGCTCTGTCCTCTACTGACAGATACATAGTGATATATTCTGCAGATTATTACACCACTGACCTCTCTACAGATCTGCAGAACATTGCTCTGTCCTCTACTGACAGATACATAGTGACATATTCTGCAGATTATTACACCACTAACCTCTCTACAGATCTGCAGAACATTGCTCTGTCCTCTACTGACAGATACAGAGTGATATATTCTGCAGATTATTACACCACTGACCTCTCTACAGATCTGCAGAACATTGCTCTGTCCTCTACTGACAGATACATAGTGATATATTCTGCAGATTATTACAACACTGTCCTCTCTACAGATCTGCAGAACATTGCTCTGTCCTCTGCTGACAGATACAGAGTGATATATTCTGCAGTTTATTACACCACTGACCTCTCTACAGATCTGCAGAACATTGCTCTGTCCTCTACTGACAGATACAGAGTGATATATTCTGCAGATTATTACACCACTGACCTGTCTACAGATCTGCAGAACATTGCTCTGTCCTCTCCACCTCCTGACAGATACAGTGATATATTCTGCAGATTATTACACCACTGACCTCTCTACAGATCTGCAGAACATTGCCCTGTCCTCTCCACCTCCTGACAGATACAGAGTGATATATCCTGCAGATTATTACACCACTGACCTCTCTAGATATCTGCAGAACATTGCTCTGTCCTCTCCACCTCCTGACAGATACAGAGTGATATATTCTGCAGATTATTACACCACTGACCTCTCTACAGATCTGCAGAACATTGCTCTGTCCTCTACACCTCCTGACAGATACATAGTGATATATTCTGCAGATTATTACACCACTGACCTGTCTACAGATCTGCAGAACATTGCTCTGTCCTCTACTGACAGATACAGAGTGATATATTCTGCAGATTATTACACCACTGACCTCTCTACAGATCTGCAGAACATTGCTCTGTCCTCTACTGACAGATACATAGTGATATATTCTGCAGATTATTACACCACTGACCTCTACAGATCTGCAGAACATTGCTCTGTCCTCTACTGACAGATACATAGTGATATATTCTGCAGATTATTACACCACTGACCTCTACAGATCTGCAGAACATTGCTCTGTCCTCTACTGACAGATACAGTGATATATTCTGCAGATTATTACACCACTGACCTGTCTACAGATCTGCAGAACATTGCTCTGTCCTCTACTGACAGATACATAGTGATATATTCTGCAGATTATTACACCACTGACCTCTCTACAGATCTGCAGAACATTGCTCTGTCCTCTACTGACAGATACAGAGTGATATATTCTGCAGATTATTACACCACTGACCTGTCTACAGATCTGCAGAACATTGCTCTGTCCTCTACTGACAGATACAGAGTGATATATTCTGCAGATTATTACACCACTGACCGCTCTACAGATCTGCAGAACATTGCTCTGTCCTCTACTGACAGATACATAGTGATATATTCTGCAGATTATTACACCACTGACCTCTCTACAGATCTGCAGAACATTGCTCTGTCCTCTCCACCTCCTGACAGATACATAGTGATATATTCTGCAGAGTATTACACCTATAACCTTCGGACCCCCATAGAACACAGGTTCCCTGGATAAATTCCCCAATCTAGAAATGAAAACACTAAAAATGGTAAAAATAAATCTGTTTATTATAGAATCTGGTAGAATTTCTGTGCGGTTTTCTGTGTCTCCGGCCCTTTAACATGCGATGATCGGTGAGATGAAGAGGGGGAGGGTCCTTCTTCACCCGTGGATATGGCCGCCAGTCCACCCTTACACAGCTCGATCCTGGATCAGAAGAAACCGAAAACGTTTTTCATATTTTCCAAAGTCGGATCCTAGAAAAGGAAAAAATACAAATAAGCAAAAAAATTCACAAAACCTTCACCACAAGGAGAAGATGAAGACGAGCGGAAGACGTCAGACTTACCGGATCTCGCGTCTGCTCATCACTGGAGGAGTCTTCATGGGAATTTCTGATGGTTTAGGTGGTAAAGACCACGATGTTGGGGTGACAACTGCAAAACAAATCAGAAATTCAGTGTCCAGGCGGCTGTAGAAGAGTCGTGAGGTGAGAAGATCATCAGTGGACGGCACTTACCTCACCTAAAGATGGTAAATGGGCCCCGAGCGGCAGATGGAAATAAGATGGCCGCTATCTCTCCCGGGG
>NW_027462284.1:40000-42407 GCF_050947455.1 Rhinoderma darwinii
GGAACGCAACACCGTAAATATATACGAGACCGCAAAGACTTTGAAACGGGACAAGCGTATTCGTTCCGTAAACACACACACCCTGTTATCCATCGTGAAATTAGATCTACTGACTACTCTGAATCTGATATCTCCGGTACAGATGACCCTAGGCCATCCCTTGAGGATAAGAGACTGGGGACAAAGCGAAAAACCAATAACAGGAGATATAATCCTCCAAAAAGAACCTTTTTACCTCTTAAAGTAAATAAACAAATATGCCCTATACAATCTGGCCAAGAAAATCCATCCAGAGTACCCATGTCGGCTCCCTCTTCTTCCTCCTCCTATGCTTTACCCACTATGTTCACGACCAATACGGTTACCACCCCCTTCACAGCGGGGAAGAACACTGGACCATTGGGAGCAAGCATTACAGTGTCAAGTGGCACTGGGAAGAGTCCATCTACTCTAAATACTCCGTTTCCTTTTTTAGGACCACCCAATTTGGGATGGAATCAGGTGAGTTGAGGGACTTGAAGTCAGGGGACCTGATGACTAAAAATGACGGAATGCAGATATATAATTTATCTTCTTTCCAACTGAACCCATATCAGATGGCGCTTCTACAGAAAGGCCTTTCATACCCTCCCACCCCTGGCTATGACGAATTCACTTGGACCAAAGATCTACATTTATTTGCACGGAAGTTAGCTCTACTTAAACATTTTAAAGTTAACCCTTCTCCGACCACTCCAAATACTACCAATGAATTGAGGACTCTTACTGACCTCGAAGCACTTCTTAATGAAAATGAATTTGGAGCTACTATGGCCACGGGTCCTTTCTCGTCTTTGCGACCAAAGTCACACATGACACCACCGTTCTCCCAATATGGCCACATCGACATATTTGTCAAGATGGTCAGTGCAGATCTACGAGGGTTAAAATACGCTAAATCCAAAGTCTTTGGTAACCTCAGTCATATGGAGCAGGTTGCATTGGATGAACTCTCTAAGAATGAATCCATCATTGTTACGCCATCTGACAAGGGGGGTAACACTGTCGTTATGGATAGGGATGATTACACATCTATGGTCCACAGACTTTTAGATCATGTGTCCACTTATACCATTCTTGCAAAAAATCCTACCGAACAGTTCACTAGTGAATTACATTCCTTACTTTCAGAGGCGAAATCACAGTTTCGTAATGAAGGGAAGGGAAAGAGAAAAGATGTGGTCTAAACTGAATTATAAAATAAGTAACTTTAATGGATATGCATTAAAATGAATATTAAAGTTTTCTGACACAGGTACAGATGGGACAGATATATCAGACTCGGAAACAGATCCACAGTCAACCCAGGGTAGACAATTCAGCAGGAGTAGAAATCCCAATAGAAACATTGACAACACCACCACTGAGGTGCCTTTTTTACGGGACAGATGGAGGTGGGGCTTCAGGGGCTCACAACAACGGAGGAAGGAACCTCAGAGACCCTACAAAAAGTGATTCATAGCAATACAAATTCCAGTGAGGAATGCTTGAGAGTCATCAACCTCTCTAGTCATATCCTCACGGGTCCCCAACTATCAGTCCTTAGAAAGGGCTTTAATTTTTGTCTAACCACGAAGCTCAATAAATTCACCGTAATCAAGGATCTTCACCTCTTTGGGCGGAAACTGTTCTACCAAAAAATGTTTGATAGACCAAATAAGATCATGAATGGGGGACAGTCAAACACTGCTCACTTGGATTGTCTTTCAGAAGTAGAAATAAACACACTGGGAGACTTAGAGGAACTGTTGTTGGAAAATTCTACCCAACAATGTGAAGGTGATTTTGATTCTCTCACCACCTCTCATAAAAAATCGAAGGTTAAGTCCAAAACCCTTACCATGCCCTCCTTAGAAGGTTGCCCGGCCATCAAAGTCTTTGTTGACCTAGTATCCCAGGATCTATTGTCATTATCTGGGCAACAGCTTTCTCACAATCTCAGTCCAGATGAAGAACGGGCACTCCAGGAATTACGTAAATGGGAAGACGTTGTCTTCAAGAATTCAGATAAAGGGGGCAATGTTGTCATCTGGTCCAAAGAAAAATACTTACTGGAAGCCAAGAAGCAACTACTAGATAAAGCCTGTTATCGTCCACTTTGGGGCGACCCAACTGAACAATTCTTAAAGGAATATAATGATATGATCCAAGATGGTTTTGAAGAGGGGGCCATTATTGCTCGAGAGAGGGATTTCTTGAAGGTACAGCACCCTAGGATTGCAACATTTTATCTCCTCCCAAAAGTGCACAAGAACCCCACCAACCCCCCAGGGAGACCGATTGTCTCTGGTGTGGGTAATCTGACCGAAAAATGTAACCATTGGTTAGATGAAGAATTACGTGAACTAGTATACCAGTTACCTTCCCA
>NW_027462285.1:0-42350 GCF_050947455.1 Rhinoderma darwinii
GGACTTACGGTTCAGGAGTTATTCACAGAAACATGGTTCTGAACATGCTGCCAATTTCTCGCCTGGGAAACATGCAGAGAAGTCCAAGATAGTGTTTTTTAGACTGGCTGCCACGAGCTGAATCGAATGCAGCCAAGAGCGAGCGTCTAGGACTTACGGTTCAGGAGTTATTCACAGAAACATGGTTCTTTTACTGCCAGCCCGCGAAAGCGAAAATAACCAAGATCGAGCGTCTAGGATTTACTTGTCAATAACTCGCCTGGGAAACATCCAGAGAAGTCAAACACAGTGCTCCTATACTAATTGCCAGGCGCTGAGACGAATGCCGCCAAGATCGAGCGTCTAGGACTTACGGTTCAGGAGTTATTCACAGAAACATGGTTCTGAACATGCTGCCAATTTCTCGCCTGGGAAACATGCAGAGAAGTCCAAGATAGTGTTTTTTAGACTGGCTGCCACGAGCTGAATCGAATGCAGCCAAGAGCGAGCGTCTAGGACTTACGGTTCAGGAGTTATTCACAGAAACATGGTTCTGAACATGCTGCCAATTTCTCGCCTGGGAAACATGCAGAGAAGTCCAAGATAGTGTTTTTTAGACTGGCTGCCACGAGCTGAATCGAATGCAGCCAAGAGCGAGCGTCTAGGACTTACGGTTCAGGAGTTATTCACAGAAACATGGTTCTTTTACTGCCAGCCGCGAAAGCGAAAATAACCAAGATCGAGCGTCTAGGATTTACTTGTCAATAACTCGCCTGGGAAACATCCAGAGAAGTCAAACACAGTGCTCCTATACTAATTGCCAGGCGCTGAGACGAATGCCGCCAAGATCGAGCGTCTAGGACTTACGGTTCAGGAGTTATTCACAGAAACATGGTTCTGAACATGCTGCCAATTGCTCGCCTGGGAAACATGCAGAGAAGTCCAAGATAGTGTTTTTTAGACTGGCTGCCACGAGCTGAATCGAATGCAGCCAAGAGCGAGCGTCTAGGACTTACGGTTCAGGAGTTATTCACAGAAACATGGTTCTGAACATGCTGCCAATTTCTCGCCTGGGAAACATGCAGAGAAGTCCAAGATAGTGTTTTTTAGACTGGCTGCCACGAGCTGAATCGAATGCAGCCAAGAGCGAGCGTCTAGGACTTACGGTTCAGGAGTTATTCACAGAAACATGGTTCTTTTACTGCCAGCCGCGAAAGCGAAAATAACCAAGATCGAGCGTCTAGGATTTACTTGTCAATAACTCGCCTGGGAAACATCCAGAGAAGTCAAACACAGTGCTCCTATACTAATTGCCAGGCGCTGAGACGAATGCCGCCAAGATCGAGCGTCTAGGACTTACGGTTCAGGAGTTATTCACAGAAACATGGTTCTGAACATGCTGCCAATTTCTCGCCTGGGAAACATGCAGAGAAGTCCAAGATAGTGTTTTTTAGACTGGCTGCCACGAGCTGAATCGAATGCAGCCAAGAGCGAGCGTCTAGGACTTACGGTTCAGGAGTTATTCACAGAAACATGGTTCTGAACATGCTGCCAATTTCTCGCCTGGGAAACATGCAGAGAAGTCCAAGATAGTGTTTTTTAGACTGGCTGCCACGAGCTGAATCGAATGCAGCCAAGAGCGAGCGTCTAGGACTTACGGTTCAGGAGTTATTCACAGAAACATGGTTCTGAACATGCTGCCAATTGCTCGCCTGGGAAACATGCAGAGAAGTCCAAGATAGTGTTTTTTAGACTGGCTGCCACGAGCTGAATCGAATGCAGCCAAGAGCGAGCGTCTAGGACTTACGGTTCAGGAGTTATTCACAGAAACATGGTTCTTTTACTGCCAGCCGCGAAAGCGAAAATAACCAAGATCGAGCGTCTAGGATTTACTTGTCAATAACTCGCCTGGGAAACATCCAGAGAAGTCAAACACAGTGCTCCTATACTAATTGCCAGGCGCTGAGACGAATGCCGCCAAGATCGAGCGTCTAGGACTTACGGTTCAAGAATTAGCTTTAGAAACATTTGCCTTAGGAACATGCAGAGAAGTCCAAGATAGTGTTTTTTAGACTGGCTGCCACGAGCTGAATCGAATGCAGCCAAGAGCGAGCGTCTGTGACTTACGGTTCAGGAGTTATTCACAGAAACATGGTTCTGAACATGCTGCCAATTGCTCGCCTGGGAAACATGCAGAGAAGTCCAAGATAGTGTTTTTTAGACTGGCTGCCACGAGCTGAATCGAATGCAGCCAAGAGCGAGCGTCTAGGACTTACGGTTCAGGAGTTATTCACAGAAACATGGTTCTGAACATGCTGCCAATTGCTCGCCTGGGAAACATGCAGAGAAGTCCAAGATAGTGTTTTTTAGACTGGCTGCCACGAGCTGAATCGAATGCAGCCAAGAGCGAGCGTCTAGGACTTACGGTTCAGGAGTTATTCACAGAAACATGGTTCTTTTACTGCCAGCCGCGAAAGCGAAAATAACCAAGATCGAGCGTCTAGGATTTACTTGTCAATAACTCGCCTGGGAAACATCCAGAGAAGTCAAACACAGTGCTCCTATACTAATTGCCAGGCGCTGAGACGAATGCCGCCAAGATCGAGCGTCTAGGACTTACGGTTCAGGAGTTATTCACAGAAACATGGTTCTGAACATGCTGCCAATTTCTCGCCTGGGAAACATGCAGAGAAGTCCAAGATAGTGTTTTTTAGACTGGCTGCCACGAGCTGAATCGAATGCAGCCAAGAGCGAGCGTCTAGGACTTACGGTTCAGGAGTTATTCACAGAAACATGGTTCTGAACATGCTGCCAATTTCTCGCCTGGGAAACATGCAGAGAAGTCCAAGATAGTGTTTTTTAGACTGGCTGCCACGAGCTGAATCGAATGCAGCCAAGAGCGAGCGTCTAGGACTTACGGTTCAGGAGTTATTCACAGAAACATGGTTCTTTTACTGCCAGCCGCGAAAGCGAAAATAACCAAGATCGAGCGTCTAGGATTTACTTGTCAATAACTCGCCTGGGAAACATCCAGAGAAGTCAAACACAGTGCTCCTATACTAATTGCCAGGCGCTGAGACGAATGCCGCCAAGATCGAGCGTCTAGGACTTACGGTTCAAGAATTAGCTTTAGAAACATTTGCCTTAGGAACATGCAGAGAAGTCCAAGATAGTGTTTTTTAGACTGGCTGCCACGAGCTGAATCGAATGCAGCCAAGAGCGAGCGTCTGTGACTTACGGTTCAGGAGTTATTCACAGAAACATGGTTCTGAACATGCTGCCAATTGCTCGCCTGGGAAACATGCAGAGAAGTCCAAGATAGTGTTTTTTTAGACTGGCTGCCACGAGCTGAATCGAATGCAGCCAAGAGCGAGCGTCTAGGACTTACGGTTCAGGAGTTATTCACAGAAACATGGTTCTGAACATGCTGCCAATTGCTCGCCTGGGAAACATGCAGAGAAGTCCAAGATAGTGTTTTTTAGACTGGCTGCCACGAGCTGAATCGAATGCAGCCAAGAGCGAGCGTCTAGGACTTACGGTTCAGGAGTTATTCACAGAAACATGGTTCTGAACATGCTGCCAATTTCTCGCCTGGGAAACATGCAGAGAAGTCCAAGATAGTGTTTTTTAGACTGGCTGCCACGAGCTGAATCGAATGCAGCCAAGAGCGAGCGTCTAGGACTTACGGTTCAGGAGTTATTCACAGAAACATGGTTCTTTTACTGCCAGCCGCGAAAGCGAAAATAACCAAGATCGAGCGTCTAGGATTTACTTGTCAATAACTCGCCTGGGAAACATCCAGAGAAGTCAAACACAGTGCTCCTATACTAATTGCCAGGCGCTGAGACGAATGCCGCCAAGATCGAGCGTCTAGGACTTACGGTTCAAGAATTAGCTTTAGAAACATTTGCCTTAGGAACATGCAGAGAAGTCCAAGATAGTGTTTTTTAGACTGGCTGCCACGAGCTGAATCGAATGCAGCCAAGAGCGAGCGTCTAGGACTTACGGTTCAGGAGTTATTCACAGAAACATGGTTCTTTTACTGCCAGCCGCGAAAGCGAAAATAACCAAGATCGAGCGTCTAGGATTTACTTGTCAATAACTCGCCTGGGAAACATCCAGAGAAGTCAAACACAGTGCTCCTATACTAATTGCCAGGCGCTGAGACGAATGCCGCCAAGATCGAGCGTCTAGGACTTACGGTTCAAGAATTAGCTTTAGAAACATTTGCCTTAGGAACATGCAGAGAAGTCCAAGATAGTGTTTTTAGACTGGCTGCCACGAGCTGAATCGAATGCAGCCAAGAGCGAGCGTCTAGGACTTACGGTTCAGGAGTTATTCACAGAAACATGGTTCTTTTACTGCCAGCCGCGAAAGCGAAAATAACCAAGATCGAGCGTCTAGGATTTACTTGTCAATAACTCGCCTGGGAAACATCCAGAGAAGTCAAACACAGTGCTCCTATACTAATTGCCAGGCGCTGAGACGAATGCCGCCAAGATCGAGCGTCTAGGACTTACGGTTCAGGAGTTATTCACAGAAACATGGTTCTGAACATGCTGCCAATTTCTCGCCTGGGAAACATGCAGAGAAGTCCAAGATAGTGTTTTTTAGACTGGCTGCCACGAGCTGAATCGAATGCAGCCAAGAGCGAGCGTCTAGGACTTACGGTTCAGGAGTTATTCACAGAAACATGGTTCTGAACATGCTGCCAATTTCTCGCCTGGGAAACATGCAGAGAAGTCCAAGATAGTGTTTTTTAGACTGGCTGCCACGAGCTGAATCGAATGCAGCCAAGAGCGAGCGTCTAGGACTTACGGTTCAGGAGTTATTCACAGAAACATGGTTCTGAACATGCTGCCAATTGCTCGCCTGGGAAACATGCAGAGAAGTCCAAGATAGTGTTTTTTAGACTGGCTGCCACGAGCTGAATCGAATGCAGCCAAGAGCGAGCGTCTAGGACTTACGGTTCAGGAGTTATTCACAGAAACATGGTTCTGAACATGCTGCCAATTTCTCGCCTGGGAAACATGCAGAGAAGTCCAAGATAGTGTTTTTTAGACTGGCTGCCACGAGCTGAATCGAATGCAGCCAAGAGCGAGCGTCTAGGACTTACGGTTCAGGAGTTATTCACAGAAACATGGTTCTTTTACTGCCAGCCGCGAAAGCGAAAATAACCAAGATCGAGCGTCTAGGATTTACTTGTCAATAACTCGCCTGGGAAACATCCAGAGAAGTCAAACACAGTGCTCCTATACTAATTGCCAGGCGCTGAGACGAATGCCGCCAAGATCGAGCGTCTAGGACTTACGGTTCAGGAGTTATTCACAGAAACATGGTTCTGAACATGCTGCCAATTTCTCGCCTGGGAAACATGCAGAGAAGTCCAAGATAGTGTTTTTTAGACTGGCTGCCACGAGCTGAATCGAATGCAGCCAAGAGCGAGCGTCTAGGACTTACGGTTCAGGAGTTATTCACAGAAACATGGTTCTGAACATGCTGCCAATTTCTCGCCTGGGAAACATGCAGAGAAGTCCAAGATAGTGTTTTTTAGACTGGCTGCCACGAGCTGAATCGAATGCAGCCAAGAGCGAGCGTCTAGGACTTACGGTTCAGGAGTTATTCACAGAAACATGGTTCTTTTACTGCCAGCCGCGAAAGCGAAAATAACCAAGATCGAGCGTCTAGGATTTACTTGTCAATAACTCGCCTGGGAAACATCCAGAGAAGTCAAACACAGTGCTCCTATACTAATTGCCAGGCGCTGAGACGAATGCCGCCAAGATCGAGCGTCTAGGACTTACGGTTCAGGAGTTATTCACAGAAACATGGTTCTGAACATGCTGCCAATTGCTCGCCTGGGAAACATGCAGAGAAGTCCAAGATAGTGTTTTTTAGACTGGCTGCCACGAGCTGAATCGAATGCAGCCAAGAGCGAGCGTCTAGGACTTACGGTTCAGGAGTTATTCACAGAAACATGGTTCTGAACATGCTGCCAATTTCTCGCCTGGGAAACATGCAGAGAAGTCCAAGATAGTGTTTTTTAGACTGGCTGCCACGAGCTGAATCGAATGCAGCCAAGAGCGAGCGTCTAGGACTTACGGTTCAGGAGTTATTCACAGAAACATGGTTCTTTTACTGCCAGCCGCGAAAGCGAAAATAACCAAGATCGAGCGTCTAGGATTTACTTGTCAATAACTCGCCTGGGAAACATCCAGAGAAGTCAAACACAGTGCTCCTATACTAATTGCCAGGCGCTGAGACGAATGCCGCCAAGATCGAGCGTCTAGGACTTACGGTTCAGGAGTTATTCACAGAAACATGGTTCTGAACATGCTGCCAATTTCTCGCCTGGGAAACATGCAGAGAAGTCCAAGATAGTGTTTTTTAGACTGGCTGCCACGAGCTGAATCGAATGCAGCCAAGAGCGAGCGTCTAGGACTTACGGTTCAGGAGTTATTCACAGAAACATGGTTCTGAACATGCTGCCAATTTCTCGCCTGGGAAACATGCAGAGAAGTCCAAGATAGTGTTTTTTAGACTGGCTGCCACGAGCTGAATCGAATGCAGCCAAGAGCGAGCGTCTAGGACTTACGGTTCAGGAGTTATTCACAGAAACATGGTTCTGAACATGCTGCCAATTGCTCGCCTGGGAAACATGCAGAGAAGTCCAAGATAGTGTTTTTTAGACTGGCTGCCACGAGCTGAATCGAATGCAGCCAAGAGCGAGCGTCTAGGACTTACGGTTCAGGAGTTATTCACAGAAACATGGTTCTGAACATGCTGCCAATTTCTCGCCTGGGAAACATGCAGAGAAGTCCAAGATAGTGTTTTTTAGACTGGCTGCCACGAGCTGAATCGAATGCAGCCAAGAGCGAGCGTCTAGGACTTACGGTTCAGGAGTTATTCACAGAAACATGGTTCTGAACATGCTGCCAATTGCTCGCCTGGGAAACATGCAGAGAAGTCCAAGATAGTGTTTTTTAGACTGGCTGCCACGAGCTGAATCGAATGCAGCCAAGAGCGAGCGTCTAGGACTTACGGTTCAGGAGTTATTCACAGAAACATGGTTCTGAACATGCTGCCAATTTCTCGCCTGGGAAACATGCAGAGAAGTCCAAGATAGTGTTTTTTAGACTGGCTGCCACGAGCTGAATCGAATGCAGCCAAGAGCGAGCGTCTAGGACTTACGGTTCAGGAGTTATTCACAGAAACATGGTTCTGAACATGCTGCCAATTGCTCGCCTGGGAAACATGCAGAGAAGTCCAAGATAGTGTTTTTTAGACTGGCTGCCACGAGCTGAATCGAATGCAGCCAAGAGCGAGCGTCTAGGACTTACGGTTCAGGAGTTATTCACAGAAACATGGTTCTGAACATGCTGCCAATTTCTCGCCTGGGAAACATGCAGAGAAGTCCAAGATAGTGTTTTTTAGACTGGCTGCCACGAGCTGAATCGAATGCAGCCAAGAGCGAGCGTCTAGGACTTACGGTTCAGGAGTTATTCACAGAAACATGGTTCTTTTACTGCCAGCCGCGAAAGCGAAAATAACCAAGATCGAGCGTCTAGGATTTACTTGTCAATAACTCGCCTGGGAAACATCCAGAGAAGTCAAACACAGTGCTCCTATACTAATTGCCAGGCGCTGAGACGAATGCCGCCAAGATCGAGCGTCTAGGACTTACGGTTCAAGAATTAGCTTTAGAAACATTTGCCTTAGGAACATGCAGAGAAGTCCAAGATAGTGTTTTTTAGACTGGCTGCCACGAGCTGAATCGAATGCAGCCAAGAGCGAGCGTCTAGGACTTACGGTTCAGGAGTTATTCACAGAAACATGGTTCTGAACATGCTGCCAATTGCTCGCCTGGGAAACATGCAGAGAAGTCCAAGATAGTGTTTTTTAGACTGGCTGCCACGAGCTGAATCGAATGCAGCCAAGAGCGAGCGTCTAGGACTTACGGTTCAGGAGTTATTCACAGAAACATGGTTCTTTTACTGCCAGCCGCGAAAGCGAAAATAACCAAGATCGAGCGTCTAGGATTTACTTGTCAATAACTCGCCTGGGAAACATCCAGAGAAGTCAAACACAGTGCTCCTATACTAATTGCCAGGCGCTGAGACGAATGCCGCCAAGATCGAGCGTCTAGGACTTACGGTTCAAGAATTAGCTTTAGAAACATTTGCCTTAGGAACATGCAGAGAAGTCCAAGATAGTGTTTTTTAGACTGGCTGCCACGAGCTGAATCGAATGCAGCCAAGAGCGAGCGTCTGTGACTTACGGTTCAGGAGTTATTCACAGAAACATGGTTCTGAACATGCTGCCAATTGCTCGCCTGGGAAACATGCAGAGAAGTCCAAGATAGTGTTTTTTAGACTGGCTGCCACGAGCTGAATCGAATGCAGCCAAGAGCGAGCGTCTAGGACTTACGGTTCAGGGAGTTATTCACAGAAACATGGTTCTGAACATGCTGCCAATTGCTCGCCTGGGAAACATGCAGAGAAGTCCAAGATAGTGTTTTTTAGACTGGCTGCCACGAGCTGAATCGAATGCAGCCAAGAGCGAGCGTCTAGGACTTACGGTTCAGGAGTTATTCACAGAAACATGGTTCTTTTACTGCCAGCCGCGAAAGCGAAAATAACCAAGATCGAGCGTCTAGGATTTACTTGTCAATAACTCGCCTGGGAAACATCCAGAGAAGTCAAACACAGTGCTCCTATACTAATTGCCAGGCGCTGAGGACGAATGCCGCCAAGATCGAGCGTCTAGGACTTACGGTTCAGGAGTTATTCACAGAAACATGGTTCTGAACATGCTGCCAATTTCTCGCCTGGGAAACATGCAGAGAAGTCCAAGATAGTGTTTTTTAGACTGGCTGCCACGAGCTGAATCGAATGCAGCCAAGAGCGAGCGTCTAGGACTTACGGTTCAGGAGTTATTCACAGAAACATGGTTCTTTTACTGCCAGCCGCGAAAGCGAAAATAACCAAGATCGAGCGTCTAGGATTTACTTGTCAATAACTCGCCTGGGAAACATCCAGAGAAGTCAAACACAGTGCTCCTATACTAATTGCCAGGCGCTGAGACGAATGCCGCCAAGATCGAGCGTCTAGGACTTACGGTTCAGGAGTTATTCACAGAAACATGGTTCTGAACATGCTGCCAATTTCTCGCCTGGGAAACATGCAGAGAAGTCCAAGATAGTGTTTTTTTAGACTGGCTGCCACGAGCTGAATCGAATGCAGCCAAGAGCGAGCGTCTAGGACTTACGGTTCAGGAGTTATTCACAGAAACATGGTTCTGAACATGCTGCCAATTGCTCGACTGGGAAACATGCAGAGAAGTCCAAGATAGTGTTTTTTAGACTGGCTGCCACGAGCTGAATCGAATGCAGCCAAGAGCGAGCGTCTAGGACTTACGGTTCAGGAGTTATTCACAGAAACATGGTTCTGAACATGCTGCCAATTTCTCGCCTGGGAAACATGCAGAGAAGTCCAAGATAGTGTTTTTTAGACTGGCTGCCACGAGCTGAATCGAATGCAGCCAAGAGCGAGCGTCTAGGACTTACGGTTCAGGAGTTATTCACAGAAACATGGTTCTGAACATGCTGCCAATTGCTCGCCTGGGAAACATGCAGAGAAGTCCAAGATAGTGTTTTTTAGACTGGCTGCCACGAGCTGAATCGAATGCAGCCAAGAGCGAGCGTCTAGGACTTACGGTTCAGGAGTTATTCACAGAAACATGGTTCTGAACATGCTGCCAATTTCTCGCCTGGGAAACATGCAGAGAAGTCCAAGATAGTGTTTTTTAGACTGGCTGCCACGAGCTGAATCGAATGCAGCCAAGAGCGAGCGTCTAGGACTTACGGTTCAGGAGTTATTCACAGAAACATGGTTCTTTTACTGCCAGCCGCGAAAGCGAAAATAACCAAGATCGAGCGTCTAGGATTTACTTGTCAATAACTCGCCTGGGAAACATCCAGAGAAGTCAAACACAGTGCTCCTATACTAATTGCCAGGCGCTGAGACGAATGCCGCCAAGATCGAGCGTCTAGGACTTACGGTTCAGGAGTTATTCACAGAAACATGGTTCTGAACATGCTGCCAATTGCTCGCCTGGGAAACATGCAGAGAAGTCCAAGATAGTGTTTTTTAGACTGGCTGCCACGAGCTGAATCGAATGCAGCCAAGAGCGAGCGTCTAGGACTTACGGTTCAGGAGTTATTCACAGAAACATGGTTCTGAACATGCTGCCAATTTCTCGCCTGGGAAACATGCAGAGAAGTCCAAGATAGTGTTTTTTAGACTGGCTGCCACGAGCTGAATCGAATGCAGCCAAGAGCGAGCGTCTAGGACTTACGGTTCAGGAGTTATTCACAGAAACATGGTTCTTTTACTGCCAGCCGCGAAAGCGAAAATAACCAAGATCGAGCGTCTAGGATTTACTTGTCAATAACTCGCCTGGGAAACATCCAGAGAAGTCAAACACAGTGCTCCTATACTAATTGCCAGGCGCTGAGACGAATGCCGCCAAGATCGAGCGTCTAGGACTTACGGTTCAGGAGTTATTCACAGAAACATGGTTCTGAACATGCTGCCAATTGCTCGCCTGGGAAACATGCAGAGAAGTCCAAGATAGTGTTTTTTAGACTGGCTGCCACGAGCTGAATCGAATGCAGCCAAGAGCGAGCGTCTAGGACTTACGGTTCAGGAGTTATTCACAGAAACATGGTTCTGAACATGCTGCCAATTTCTCGCCTGGGAAACATGCAGAGAAGTCCAAGATAGTGTTTTTTAGACTGGCTGCCACGAGCTGAATCGAATGCAGCCAAGAGCGAGCGTCTAGGACTTACGGTTCAGGAGTTATTCACAGAAACATGGTTCTTTTACTGCCAGCCGCGAAAGCGAAAATAACCAAGATCGAGCGTCTAGGATTTACTTGTCAATAACTCGCCTGGGAAACATCCAGAGAAGTCAAACACAGTGCTCCTATACTAATTGCCAGGCGCTGAGACGAATGCCGCCAAGATCGAGCGTCTAGGACTTACGGTTCAGGAGTTATTCACAGAAACATGGTTCTGAACATGCTGCCAATTTCTCGCCTGGGAAACATGCAGAGAAGTCCAAGATAGTGTTTTTTAGACTGGCTGCCACGAGCTGAATCGAATGCAGCCAAGAGCGAGCGTCTAGGACTTACGGTTCAGGAGTTATTCACAGAAACATGGTTCTGAACATGCTGCCAATTTCTCGCCTGGGAAACATGCAGAGAAGTCCAAGATAGTGTTTTTTAGACTGGCTGCCACGAGCTGAATCGAATGCAGCCAAGAGCGAGCGTCTAGGACTTACGGTTCAGGAGTTATTCACAGAAACATGGTTCTTTTACTGCCAGCCGCGAAAGCGAAAATAACCAAGATCGAGCGTCTAGGATTTACTTGTCAATAACTCGCCTGGGAAACATCCAGAGAAGTCAAACACAGTGCTCCTATACTAATTGCCAGGCGCTGAGACGAATGCCGCCAAGATCGAGCGTCTAGGACTTACGGTTCAAGAATTAGCTTTAGAAACATTTGCCTTAGGAACATGCAGAGAAGTCCAAGATAGTGTTTTTTAGACTGGCTGCCACGAGCTGAATCGAATGCAGCCAAGAGCGAGCGTCTAGGACTTACGGTTCAGGAGTTATTCACAGAAACATGGTTCTGAACATGCTGCCAATTGCTCGCCTGGGAAACATGCAGAGAAGTCCAAGATAGTGTTTTTTAGACTGGCTGCCACGAGCTGAATCGAATGCAGCCAAGAGCGAGCGTCTAGGACTTACGGTTCAGGAGTTATTCACAGAAACATGGTTCTGAACATGCTGCCAATTGCTCGCCTGGGAAACATGCAGAGAAGTCCAAGATAGTGTTTTTTAGACTGGCTGCCACGAGCTGAATCGAATGCAGCCAAGAGCGAGCGTCTAGGACTTACGGTTCAGGAGTTATTCACAGAAACATGGTTCTGAACATGCTGCCAATTGCTCGCCTGGGAAACATGCAGAGAAGTCCAAGATAGTGTTTTTTAGACTGGCTGCCACGAGCTGAATCGAATGCAGCCAAGAGCGAGCGTCTAGGACTTACGGTTCAGGAGTTATTCACAGAAACATGGTTCTTTTACTGCCAGCCGCGAAAGCGAAAATAACCAAGATCGAGCGTCTAGGATTTACTTGTCAATAACTCGCCTGGGAAACATCCAGAGAAGTCAAACACAGTGCTCCTATACTAATTGCCAGGCGCTGAGACGAATGCCGCCAAGATCGAGCGTCTAGGACTTACGGTTCAAGAATTAGCTTTAGAAACATTTGCCTTAGGAACATGCAGAGAAGTCCAAGATAGTGTTTTTTAGACTGGCTGCCACGAGCTGAATCGAATGCAGCCAAGAGCGAGCGTCTAGGATTTACGGTTCAGGAGTTATTCACAGAAACATGGTTCTGAACATGCTGCCAATTGCTCGCCTGGGAAACATGCAGAGAAGTCCAAGATAGTGTTTTTTAGACTGGCTGCCACGAGCTGAATCGAATGCAGCCAAGAGCGAGCGTCTAGGACTTACGGTTCAGGAGTTATTCACAGAAACATGGTTCTTTTACTGCCAGCCGCGAAAGCGAAAATAACCAAGATCGAGCGTCTAGGATTTACTTGTCAATAACTCGCCTGGGAAACATCCAGAGAAGTCAAACACAGTGCTCCTATACTAATTGCCAGGCGCTGAGACGAATGCCGCCAAGATCGAGCGTCTAGGACTTACGGTTCAAGAATTAGCTTTAGAAACATTTGCCTTAGGAACATGCAGAGAAGTCCAAGATAGTGTTTTTTAGACTGGCTGCCACGAGCTGAATCGAATGCAGCCAAGAGCGAGCGTCTAGGACTTACGGTTCAGGAGTTATTCACAGAAACATGGTTCTGAACATGCTGCCAATTGCTCGCCTGGGAAACATGCAGAGAAGTCCAAGATAGTGTTTTTTAGACTGGCTGCCACGAGCTGAATCGAATGCAGCCAAGAGCGAGCGTCTAGGACTTACGGTTCAGGAGTTATTCACAGAAACATGGTTCTTTTACTGCCAGCCGCGAAAGCGAAAATAACCAAGATCGAGCGTCTAGGATTTACTTGTCAATAACTCGCCTGGGAAACATCCAGAGAAGTCAAACACAGTGCTCCTATACTAATTGCCAGGCGCTGAGACGAATGCCGCCAAGATCGAGCGTCTAGGACTTACGGTTCAGGAGTTATTCACAGAAACATGGTTCTGAACATGCTGCCAATTTCTCGCCTGGGAAACATGCAGAGAAGTCCAAGATAGTGTTTTTTAGACTGGCTGCCACGAGCTGAATCGAATGCAGCCAAGAGCGAGCGTCTAGGACTTACGGTTCAGGAGTTATTCACAGAAACATGGTTCTGAACATGCTGCCAATTTCTCGCCTGGGAAACATGCAGAGAAGTCCAAGATAGTGTTTTTTAGACTGGCTGCCACGAGCTGAATCGAATGCAGCCAAGAGCGAGCGTCTAGGACTTACGGTTCAGGAGTTATTCACAGAAACATGGTTCTTTTACTGCCAGCCGCGAAAGCGAAAATAACCAAGATCGAGCGTCTAGGATTTACTTGTCAATAACTCGCCTGGGAAACATCCAGAGAAGTCAAACACAGTGCTCCTATACTAATTGCCAGGCGCTGAGACGAATGCCGCCAAGATCGAGCGTCTAGGACTTACGGTTCAAGAATTAGCTTTAGAAACATTTGCCTTAGGAACATGCAGAGAAGTCCAAGATAGTGTTTTTTAGACTGGCTGCCACGAGCTGAATCGAATGCAGCCAAGAGCGAGCGTCTAGGACTTACGGTTCAGGAGTTATTCACAGAAACATGGTTCTGAACATGCTGCCAATTGCTCGCCTGGGAAACATGCAGAGAAGTCCAAGATAGTGTTTTTTAGACTGGCTGCCACGAGCTGAATCGAATGCAGCCAAGAGCGAGCGTCTAGGACTTACGGTTCAGGAGTTATTCACAGAAACATGGTTCTGAACATGCTGCCAATTGCTCGCCTGGGAAACATGCAGAGAAGTCCAAGATAGTGTTTTTTAGACTGGCTGCCACGAGCTGAATCGAATGCAGCCAAGAGCGAGCGTCTAGGACTTACGGTTCAGGAGTTATTCACAGAAACATGGTTCTGAACATGCTGCCAATTGCTCGCCTGGGAAACATGCAGAGAAGTCCAAGATAGTGTTTTTTAGACTGGCTGCCACGAGCTGAATCGAATGCAGCCAAGAGCGAGCGTCTAGGACTTACGGTTCAGGAGTTATTCACAGAAACATGGTTCTTTTACTGCCAGCCGCGAAAGCGAAAATAACCAAGATCGAGCGTCTAGGATTTACTTGTCAATAACTCGCCTGGGAAACATCCAGAGAAGTCAAACACAGTGCTCCTATACTAATTGCCAGGCGCTGAGACGAATGCCGCCAAGATCGAGCGTCTAGGACTTACGGTTCAAGAATTAGCTTTAGAAACATTTGCCTTAGGAACATGCAGAGAAGTCCAAGATAGTGTTTTTTAGACTGGCTGCCACGAGCTGAATCGAATGCAGCCAAGAGCGAGCGTCTAGGACTTACGGTTCAGGAGTTATTCACAGAAACATGGTTCTGAACATGCTGCCAATTGCTCGCCTGGGAAACATGCCGAGAAGTCCAAGATAGTGTTTTTTAGACTGGCTGCCACGAGCTGAATCGAATGCAGCAAGAGCGAGCGTCTAGGACTTACGGTTCAGGAGTTATTCACAGAAACATGGTTCTGAACATGCTGCCAATTTCTCGCCTGGGAAACATGCAGAGAAGTCCAAGATAGTGTTTTTTAGACTGGCTGCCACGAGCTGAATCGAATGCAGCCAAGAGCGAGCGTCTAGGACTTACGGTTCAGGAGTTATTCACAGAAACATGGTTTCTTTTACTGCCAGCCGCGAAAGCGAAAATAACCAAGATCGAGCGTCTAGGATTTACTTGTCAATAACTCGCCTGGGAAACATCCAGAGAAGTCAAACACAGTGCTCCTATACTAATTGCCAGGCGCTGAGACGAATGCCGCCAAGATCGAGCGTCTAGGACTTACGGTTCAGGAGTTATTCACAGAAACATGGTTCTGAACATTGCTGCCAATTGCTCGCCTGGGAAACATGCAGAGAAGTCCAAGATAGTGTTTTTTAGACTGGCTGCCACGAGCTGAATCGAATGCAGCCAAGAGCGAGCGTCTAGGACTTACGGTTCAGGAGTTATTCACAGAAACATGGTTCTGAACATGCTGCCAATTTCTCGCCTGGGAAACATGCAGAGAAGTCCAAGATAGTGTTTTTTAGACTGGCTGCCACGAGCTGAATCGAATGCAGCCAAGAGCGAGCGTCTAGGACTTACGGTTCAGGAGTTATTCACAGAAACATGGTTCTTTTACTGCCAGCCGCGAAAGCGAAAATAACCAAGATCGAGCGTCTAGGATTTACTTGTCAATAACTCGCCTGGGAAACATCCAGAGAAGTCAAACACAGTGCTCCTATACTAATTGCCAGGCGCTGAGACGAATGCCGCCAAGATCGAGCGTCTAGGACTTACGGTTCAGGAGTTATTCACAGAAACATGGTTCTGAACATGCTGCCAATTTCTCGCCTGGGAAACATGCAGAGAAGTCCAAGATAGTGTTTTTTAGACTGGCTGCCACGAGCTGAATCGAATGCAGCCAAGAGCGAGCGTCTAGGACTTACGGTTCAGGAGTTATTCACAGAAACATGGTTCTGAACATGCTGCCAATTTCTCGCCTGGGAAACATGCAGAGAAGTCCAAGATAGTGTTTTTTAGACTGGCTGCCACGAGCTGAATCGAATGCAGCCAAGAGCGAGCGTCTAGGACTTACGGTTCAGGAGTTATTCACAGAAACATGGTTCTGAACATGCTGCCAATTGCTCGCCTGGGAAACATGCAGAGAAGTCCAAGATAGTGTTTTTTAGACTGGCTGCCACGAGCTGAATCGAATGCAGCCAAGAGCGAGCGTCTAGGACTTACGGTTCAGGAGTTATTCACAGAAACATGGTTCTGAACATGCTGCCAATTTCTCGCCTGGGAAACATGCAGAGAAGTCCAAGATAGTGTTTTTTAGACTGGCTGCCACGAGCTGAATCGAATGCAGCCAAGAGCGAGCGTCTAGGACTTACGGTTCAGGAGTTATTCACAGAAACATGGTTCTGAACATGCTGCCAATTGCTCGCCTGGGAAACATGCAGAGAAGTCCAAGATAGTGTTTTTTTAGACTGGCTGCCACGAGCTGAATCGAATGCAGCCAAGAGCGAGCGTCTAGGACTTACGGTTCAGGAGTTATTCACAGAAACATGGTTCTGAACATGCTGCCAATTTCTCGCCTGGGAAACATGCAGAGAAGTCCAAGATAGTGTTTTTTAGACTGGCTGCCACGAGCTGAATCGAATGCAGCCAAGAGCGAGCGTCTAGGACTTACGGTTCAGGAGTTATTCACAGAAACATGGTTCTTTTACTGCCAGCCGCGAAAGCGAAAATAACCAAGATCGAGCGTCTAGGATTTACTTGTCAATAACTCGCCTGGGAAACATCCAGAGAAGTCAAACACAGTGCTCCTATACTAATTGCCAGGCGCTGAGACGAATGCCGCCAAGATCGAGCGTCTAGGACTTACGGTTCAGGAGTTATTCACAGAAACATGGTTCTGAACATGCTGCCAATTGCTCGCCTGGGAAACATGCAGAGAAGTCCAAGATAGTGTTTTTTAGACTGGCTGCCACGAGCTGAATCGAATGCAGCCAAGAGCGAGCGTCTAGGACTTACGGTTCAGGAGTTATTCACAGAAACATGGTTCTGAACATGCTGCCAATTTCTCGCCTGGGAAACATGCAGAGAAGTCCAAGATAGTGTTTTTTAGACTGGCTGCCACGAGCTGAATCGAATGCAGCCAAGAGCGAGCGTCTAGGACTTACGGTTCAGGAGTTATTCACAGAAACATGGTTCTTTTACTGCCAGCCGCGAAAGCGAAAATAACCAAGATCGAGCGTCTAGGATTTACTTGTCAATAACTCGCCTGGGAAACATCCAGAGAAGTCAAACACAGTGCTCCTATACTAATTGCCAGGCGCTGAGACGAATGCCGCCAAGATCGAGCGTCTAGGACTTACGGTTCAGGAGTTATTCACAGAAACATGGTTCTGAACATGCTGCCAATTTCTCGCCTGGGAAACATGCAGAGAAGTCCAAGATAGTGTTTTTTAGACTGGCTGCCACGAGCTGAATCGAATGCAGCCAAGAGCGAGCGTCTAGGACTTACGGTTCAGGAGTTATTCACAGAAACATGGTTCTGAACATGCTGCCAATTTCTCGCCTGGGAAACATGCAGAGAAGTCCAAGATAGTGTTTTTTAGACTGGCTGCCACGAGCTGAATCGAATGCAGCCAAGAGCGAGCGTCTAGGACTTACGGTTCAGGAGTTATTCACAGAAACATGGTTCTTTTACTGCCAGCCGCGAAAGCGAAAATAACCAAGATCGAGCGTCTAGGATTTACTTGTCAATAACTCGCCTGGGAAACATCCAGAGAAGTCAAACACAGTGCTCCTATACTAATTGCCAGGCGCTGAGACGAATGCCGCCAAGATCGAGCGTCTAGGACTTACGGTTCAAGAATTAGCTTTAGAAACATTTGCCTTAGGAACATGCAGAGAAGTCCAAGATAGTGTTTTTTAGACTGGCTGCCACGAGCTGAATCGAATGCAGCCAAGAGCGAGCGTCTAGGACTTACGGTTCAGGAGTTATTCACAGAAACATGGTTCTGAACATGCTGCCAATTGCTCGCCTGGGAAACATGCAGAGAAGTCCAAGATAGTGTTTTTTAGACTGGCTGCCACGAGCTGAATCGAATGCAGCCAAGAGCGAGCGTCTAGGACTTACGGTTCAGGAGTTATTCACAGAAACATGGTTCTGAACATGCTGCCAATTTCTCGCCTGGGAAACATGCAGAGAAGTCCAAGATAGTGTTTTTTAGACTGGCTGCCACGAGCTGAATCGAATGCAGCCAAGAGCGAGCGTCTAGGACTTACGGTTCAGGAGTTATTCACAGAAACATGGTTCTTTTACTGCCAGCCGCGAAAGCGAAAATAACCAAGATCGAGCGTCTAGGATTTACTTGTCAATAACTCGCCTGGGAAACATCCAGAGAAGTCAAACACAGTGCTCCTATACTAATTGCCAGGCGCTGAGACGAATGCCGCCAAGATCGAGCGTCTAGGACTTACGGTTCAGGAGTTATTCACAGAAACATGGTTCTGAACATGCTGCCAATTGCTCGCCTGGGAAACATGCAGAGAAGTCCAAGATAGTGTTTTTTAGACTGGCTGCCACGAGCTGAATCGAATGCAGCCAAGAGCGAGCGTCTAGGACTTACGGTTCAGGAGTTATTCACAGAAACATGGTTCTGAACATGCTGCCAATTTCTCGCCTGGGAAACATGCAGAGAAGTCCAAGATAGTGTTTTTTAGACTGGCTGCCACGAGCTGAATCGAATGCAGCCAAGAGCGAGCGTCTAGGACTTACGGTTCAGGAGTTATTCACAGAAACATGGTTCTTTTACTGCCAGCCGCGAAAGCGAAAATAACCAAGATCGAGCGTCTAGGATTTACTTGTCAATAACTCGCCTGGGAAACATCCAGAGAAGTCAAACACAGTGCTCCTATACTAATTGCCAGGCGCTGAGACGAATGCCGCCAAGATCGAGCGTCTAGGACTTACGGTTCAGGAGTTATTCACAGAAACATGGTTCTGAACATGCTGCCAATTTCTCGCCTGGGAAACATGCAGAGAAGTCCAAGATAGTGTTTTTTAGACTGGCTGCCACGAGCTGAATCGAATGCAGCCAAGAGCGAGCGTCTAGGACTTACGGTTCAGGAGTTATTCACAGAAACATGGTTCTGAACATGCTGCCAATTTCTCGCCTGGGAAACATGCAGAGAAGTCCAAGATAGTGTTTTTTAGACTGGCTGCCACGAGCTGAATCGAATGCAGCCAAGAGCGAGCGTCTAGGACTTACGGTTCAGGAGTTATTCACAGAAACATGGTTCTTTTACTGCCAGCCGCGAAAGCGAAAATAACCAAGATCGAGCGTCTAGGATTTACTTGTCAATAACTCGCCTGGGAAACATCCAGAGAAGTCAAACACAGTGCTCCTATACTAATTGCCAGGCGCTGAGACGAATGCCGCCAAGATCGAGCGTCTAGGACTTACGGTTCAGGAGTTATTCACAGAAACATGGTTCTGAACATGCTGCCAATTTCTCGCCTGGGAAACATGCAGAGAAGTCCAAGATAGTGTTTTTAGACTGGCTGCCACGAGCTGAATCGAATGCAGCCAAGAGCGAGCGTCTAGGACTTACGGTTTAGGAGTTATTCACAGAAACATGGTTCTGAACATGCTGCCAATTGCTCGCCTGGGAAACATGCAGAGAAGTCCAAGATAGTGTTTTTTAGACTGGCTGCCACGAGCTGAATCGAATGCAGCCAAGAGCGAGCGTCTAGGACTTACGGTTCAGGAGTTATTCACAGAAACATGGTTCTGAACATGCTGCCAATTTCTCGCCTGGGAAACATGCAGAGAAGTCCAAGATAGTGTTTTTTAGACTGGCTGCCACGAGCTGAATCGAATGCAGCCAAGAGCGAGCGTCTAGGACTTACGGTTCAGGAGTTATTCACAGAAACATGGTTCTGAACATGCTGCCAATTGCTCGCCTGGGAAACATGCAGAGAAGTCCAAGATAGTGTTTTTTAGACTGGCTGCCACGAGCTGAATCGAATGCAGCCAAGAGCGAGCGTCTAGGACTTACGGTTCAGGAGTTATTCACAGAAACATGGTTCTGAACATGCTGCCAATTGCTCGCCTGGGAAACATGCAGAGAAGTCCAAGATAGTGTTTTTTAGACTGGCTGCCACGAGCTGAATCGAATGCAGCCAAGAGCGAGCGTCTAGGACTTACGGTTCAGGAGTTATTCACAGAAACATGGTTCTTTTACTGCCAGCCGCGAAAGCGAAAATAACCAAGATCGAGCGTCTAGGATTTACTTGTCAATAACTCGCCTGGGAAACATCCAGAGAAGTCAAACACAGTGCTCCTATACTAATTGCCAGGCGCTGAGACGAATGCCGCCAAGATCGAGCGTCTAGGACTTACGGTTCAAGAATTAGCTTTAGAAACATTTGCCTTAGGAACATGCAGAGAAGTCCAAGATAGTGTTTTTAGACTGGCTGCCACGAGCTGAATCGAATGCAGCCAAGAGCGAGCGTCTAGGACTTACGGTTCAGGAGTTATTCACAGAAACATGGTTCTGAACATGCTGCCAATTGCTCGCCTGGGAAACATGCAGAGAAGTCCAAGATAGTGTTTTTTAGACTGGCTGCCACGAGCTGAATCGAATGCAGCCAAGAGCGAGCGTCTAGGACTTACGGTTCAGGAGTTATTCACAGAAACATGGTTCTGAACATGCTGCCAATTTCTCGCCTGGGAAACATGCAGAGAAGTCCAAGATAGTGTTTTTTAGACTGGCTGCCACGAGCTGAATCGAATGCAGCCAAGAGCGAGCGTCTAGGACTTACGGTTCAGGAGTTATTCACAGAAACATGGTTCTTTTACTGCCAGCCGCGAAAGCGAAAATAACCAAGATCGAGCGTCTAGGATTTACTTGTCAATAACTCGCCTGGGAAACATCCAGAGAAGTCAAACACAGTGCTCCTATACTAATTGCCAGGCGCTGAGACGAATGCCGCCAAGATCGAGCGTCTAGGACTTACGGTTCAGGAGTTATTCACAGAAACATGGTTCTGAACATGCTGCCAATTGCTCGCCTGGGAAACATGCAGAGAAGTCCAAGATAGTGTTTTTTAGACTGGCTGCCACGAGCTGAATCGAATGCAGCCAAGAGCGAGCGTCTAGGACTTACGGTTCAGGAGTTATTCACAGAAACATGGTTCTGAACATGCTGCCAATTTCTCGCCTGGGAAACATGCAGAGAAGTCCAAGATAGTGTTTTTTAGACTGGCTGCCACGAGCTGAATCGAATGCAGCCAAGAGCGAGCGTCTAGGACTTACGGTTCAGGAGTTATTCACAGAAACATGGTTCTTTTACTGCCAGCCGCGAAAGCGAAAATAACCAAGATCGAGCGTCTAGGATTTACTTGTCAATAACTCGCCTGGGAAACATCCAGAGAAGTCAAACACAGTGCTCCTATACTAATTGCCAGGCGCTGAGACGAATGCCGCCAAGATCGAGCGTCTAGGACTTACGGTTCAGGAGTTATTCACAGAAACATGGTTCTGAACATGCTGCCAATTTCTCGCCTGGGAAACATGCAGAGAAGTCCAAGATAGTGTTTTTTAGACTGGCTGCCACGAGCTGAATCGAATGCAGCCAAGAGCGAGCGTCTAGGACTTACGGTTTAGGAGTTATTCACAGAAACATGGTTCTGAACATGCTGCCAATTGCTCGCCTGGGAAACATGCAGAGAAGTCCAAGATAGTGTTTTTTAGACTGGCTGCCACGAGCTGAATCGAATGCAGCCAAGAGCGAGCGTCTAGGACTTACGGTTCAGGAGTTATTCACAGAAACATGGTTCTGAAC
This sequence comes from Rhinoderma darwinii, assembly GCF_050947455.1. Taxonomy (NCBI): domain Eukaryota; kingdom Metazoa; phylum Chordata; class Amphibia; order Anura; family Rhinodermatidae; genus Rhinoderma; species Rhinoderma darwinii. The sequence goes on from NW_027462285.1 coordinate 21,657, forward strand.
ATGCTGCCAATTTCTCGCCTGGGAAACATGCAGAGAAGTCCAAGATAGTGTTTTTTAGACTGGCTGCCACGAGCTGAATCGAATGCAGCCAAGAGCGAGCGTCTAGGACTTACGGTTCAGGAGTTATTCACAGAAACATGGTTCTGAACATGCTGCCAATTGCTCGCCTGGGAAACATGCAGAGAAGTCCAAGATAGTGTTTTTTAGACTGGCTGCCACGAGCTGAATCGAATGCAGCCAAGAGCGAGCGTCTAGGACTTACGGTTCAGGAGTTATTCACAGAAACATGGTTCTGAACATGCTGCCAATTTCTCGCCTGGGAAACATGCAGAGAAGTCCAAGATAGTGTTTTTTAGACTGGCTGCCACGAGCTGAATCGAATGCAGCCAAGAGCGAGCGTCTAGGACTTACGGTTCAGGAGTTATTCACAGAAACATGGTTCTTTTACTGCCAGCCGCGAAAGCGAAAATAACCAAGATCGAGCGTCTAGGATTTACTTGTCAATAACTCGCCTGGGAAACATCCAGAGAAGTCAAACACAGTGCTCCTATACTAATTGCCAGGCGCTGAGACGAATGCCGCCAAGATCGAGCGTCTAGGACTTACGGTTCAAGAATTAGCTTTAGAAACATTTGCCTTAGGAACATGCAGAGAAGTCCAAGATAGTGTTTTTTAGACTGGCTGCCACGAGCTGAATCGAATGCAGCCAAGAGCGAGCGTCTAGGACTTACGGTTCAGGAGTTATTCACAGAAACATGGTTCTGAACATGCTGCCAATTGCTCGCCTGGGAAACATGCAGAGAAGTCCAAGATAGTGTTTTTTAGACTGGCTGCCACGAGCTGAATCGAATGCAGCCAAGAGCGAGCGTCTAGGACTTACGGTTCAGGAGTTATTCACAGAAACATGGTTCTTTTACTGCCAGCCGCGAAAGCGAAAATAACCAAGATCGAGCGTCTAGGATTTACTTGTCAATAACTCGCCTGGGAAACATCCAGAGAAGTCAAACACAGTGCTCCTATACTAATTGCCAGGCGCTGAGACGAATGCCGCCAAGATCGAGCGTCTAGGACTTACGGTTCAAGAATTAGCTTTAGAAACATTTGCCTTAGGAACATGCAGAGAAGTCCAAGATAGTGTTTTTTAGACTGGCTGCCACGAGCTGAATCGAATGCAGCCAAGAGCGAGCGTCTGTGACTTACGGTTCAGGAGTTATTCACAGAAACATGGTTCTGAACATGCTGCCAATTGCTCGCCTGGGAAACATGCAGAGAAGTCCAAGATAGTGTTTTTTAGACTGGCTGCCACGAGCTGAATCGAATGCAGCCAAGAGCGAGCGTCTAGGACTTACGGTTCAGGAGTTATTCACAGAAACATGGTTCTGAACATGCTGCCAATTGCTCGCCTGGGAAACATGCAGAGAAGTCCAAGATAGTGTTTTTTAGACTGGCTGCCACGAGCTGAATCGAATGCAGCCAAGAGCGAGCGTCTAGGACTTACGGTTCAGGAGTTATTCACAGAAACATGGTTCTTTTACTGCCAGCCGCGAAAGCGAAAATAACCAAGATCGAGCGTCTAGGATTTACTTGTCAATAACTCGCCTGGGAAACATCCAGAGAAGTCAAACACAGTGCTCCTATACTAATTGCCAGGCGCTGAGACGAATGCCGCCAAGATCGAGCGTCTAGGACTTACGGTTCAGGAGTTATTCACAGAAACATGGTTCTGAACATGCTGCCAATTTCTCGCCTGGGAAACATGCAGAGAAGTCCAAGATAGTGTTTTTTAGACTGGCTGCCACGAGCTGAATCGAATGCAGCCAAGAGCGAGCGTCTAGGACTTACGGTTCAGGAGTTATTCACAGAAACATGGTTCTGAACATGCTGCCAATTGCTCGCCTGGGAAACATGCAGAGAAGTCCAAGATAGTGTTTTTTAGACTGGCTGCCACGAGCTGAATCGAATGCAGCCAAGAGCGAGCGTCTAGGACTTACGGTTCAGGAGTTATTCACAGAAACATGGTTCTGAACATGCTGCCAATTTCTCGCCTGGGAAACATGCAGAGAAGTCCAAGATAGTGTTTTTTAGACTGGCTGCCACGAGCTGAATCGAATGCAGCCAAGAGCGAGCGTCTAGGACTTACGGTTCAGGAGTTATTCACAGAAACATGGTTCTTTTACTGCCAGCCGCGAAAGCGAAAATAACCAAGATCGAGCGTCTAGGATTTACTTGTCAATAACTCGCCTGGGAAACATCCAGAGAAGTCAAACACAGTGCTCCTATACTAATTGCCAGGCGCTGAGACGAATGCCGCCAAGATCGAGCGTCTAGGACTTACGGTTCAAGAATTAGCTTTAGAAACATTTGCCTTAGGAACATGCAGAGAAGTCCAAGATAGTGTTTTTTAGACTGGCTGCCACGAGCTGAATCGAATGCAGCCAAGAGCGAGCGTCTAGGACTTACGGTTCAGGAGTTATTCACAGAAACATGGTTCTGAACATGCTGCCAATTGCTCGCCTGGGAAACATGCAGAGAAGTCCAAGATAGTGTTTTTTAGACTGGCTGCCACGAGCTGAATCGAATGCAGCCAAGAGCGAGCGTCTAGGACTTACGGTTCAGGAGTTATTCACAGAAACATGGTTCTTTTACTGCCAGCCGCGAAAGCGAAAATAACCAAGATCGAGCGTCTAGGATTTACTTGTCAATAACTCGCCTGGGAAACATCCAGAGAAGTCAAACACAGTGCTCCTATACTAATTGCCAGGCGCTGAGACGAATGCCGCCAAGATCGAGCGTCTAGGACTTACGGTTCAAGAATTAGCTTTAGAAACATTTGCCTTAGGAACATGCAGAGAAGTCCAAGATAGTGTTTTTTAGACTGGCTGCCACGAGCTGAATCGAATGCAGCCAAGAGCGAGCGTCTGTGACTTACGGTTCAGGAGTTATTCACAGAAACATGGTTCTGAACATGCTGCCAATTGCTCGCCTGGGAAACATGCAGAGAAGTCCAAGATAGTGTTTTTTAGACTGGCTGCCACGAGCTGAATCGAATGCAGCCAAGAGCGAGCGTCTAGGACTTACGGTTCAGGAGTTATTCACAGAAACATGGTTCTGAACATGCTGCCAATTGCTCGCCTGGGAAACATGCAGAGAAGTCCAAGATAGTGTTTTTTAGACTGGCTGCCACGAGCTGAATCGAATGCAGCCAAGAGCGAGCGTCTAGGACTTACGGTTCAGGAGTTATTCACAGAAACATGGTTCTTTTACTGCCAGCCGCGAAAGCGAAAATAACCAAGATCGAGCGTCTAGGATTTACTTGTCAATAACTCGCCTGGGAAACATCCAGAGAAGTCAAACACAGTGCTCCTATACTAATTGCCAGGCGCTGAGACGAATGCCGCCAAGATCGAGCGTCTAGGACTTACGGTTCAGGAGTTATTCACAGAAACATGGTTCTGAACATGCTGCCAATTTCTCGCCTGGGAAACATGCAGAGAAGTCCAAGATAGTGTTTTTTAGACTGGCTGCCACGAGCTGAATCGAATGCAGCCAAGAGCGAGCGTCTAGGACTTACGGTTCAGGAGTTATTCACAGAAACATGGTTCTTTTACTGCCAGCCGCGAAAGCGAAAATAACCAAGATCGAGCGTCTAGGATTTACTTGTCAATAACTCGCCTGGGAAACATCCAGAGAAGTCAAACACAGTGCTCCTATACTAATTGCCAGGCGCTGAGACGAATGCCGCCAAGATCGAGCGTCTAGGACTTACGGTTCAGGAGTTATTCACAGAAACATGGTTCTGAACATGCTGCCAATTTCTCGCCTGGGAAACATGCAGAGAAGTCCAAGATAGTGTTTTTTAGACTGGCTGCCACGAGCTGAATCGAATGCAGCCAAGAGCGAGCGTCTAGGACTTACGGTTCAGGAGTTATTCACAGAAACATGGTTCTGAACATGCTGCCAATTGCTCGCCTGGGAAACATGCAGAGAAGTCCAAGATAGTGTTTTTTAGACTGGCTGCCACGAGCTGAATCGAATGCAGCCAAGAGCGAGCGTCTAGGACTTACGGTTCAGGAGTTATTCACAGAAACATGGTTCTGAACATGCTGCCAATTTCTCGCCTGGGAAACATGCAGAGAAGTCCAAGATAGTGTTTTTTAGACTGGCTGCCACGAGCTGAATCGAATGCAGCCAAGAGCGAGCGTCTAGGACTTACGGTTCAGGAGTTATTCACAGAAACATGGTTCTGAACATGCTGCCAATTGCTCGCCTGGGAAACATGCAGAGAAGTCCAAGATAGTGTTTTTTAGACTGGCTGCCACGAGCTGAATCGAATGCAGCCAAGAGCGAGCGTCTAGGACTTACGGTTCAGGAGTTATTCACAGAAACATGGTTCTGAACATGCTGCCAATTTCTCGCCTGGGAAACATGCAGAGAAGTCCAAGATAGTGTTTTTTAGACTGGCTGCCACGAGCTGAATCGAATGCAGCCAAGAGCGAGCGTCTAGGACTTACGGTTCAGGAGTTATTCACAGAAACATGGTTCTTTTACTGCCAGCCGCGAAAGCGAAAATAACCAAGATCGAGCGTCTAGGATTTACTTGTCAATAACTCGCCTGGGAAACATCCAGAGAAGTCAAACACAGTGCTCCTATACTAATTGCCAGGCGCTGAGACGAATGCCGCCAAGATCGAGCGTCTAGGACTTACGGTTCAGGAGTTATTCACAGAAACATGGTTCTGAACATGCTGCCAATTGCTCGCCTGGGAAACATGCAGAGAAGTCCAAGATAGTGTTTTTTAGACTGGCTGCCACGAGCTGAATCGAATGCAGCCAAGAGCGAGCGTCTAGGACTTACGGTTCAGGAGTTATTCACAGAAACATGGTTCTGAACATGCTGCCAATTTCTCGCCTGGGAAACATGCAGAGAAGTCCAAGATAGTGTTTTTTAGACTGGCTGCCACGAGCTGAATCGAATGCAGCCAAGAGCGAGCGTCTAGGACTTACGGTTCAGGAGTTATTCACAGAAACATGGTTCTTTTACTGCCAGCCGCGAAAGCGAAAATAACCAAGATCGAGCGTCTAGGATTTACTTGTCAATAACTCGCCTGGGAAACATCCAGAGAAGTCAAACACAGTGCTCCTATACTAATTGCCAGGCGCTGAGACGAATGCCGCCAAGATCGAGCGTCTAGGACTTACGGTTCAGGAGTTATTCACAGAAACATGGTTCTGAACATGCTGCCAATTTCTCGCCTGGGAAACATGCAGAGAAGTCCAAGATAGTGTTTTTTAGACTGGCTGCCACGAGCTGAATCGAATGCAGCCAAGAGCGAGCGTCTAGGACTTACGGTTCAGGAGTTATTCACAGAAACATGGTTCTGAACATGCTGCCAATTTCTCGCCTGGGAAACATGCAGAGAAGTCCAAGATAGTGTTTTTTAGACTGGCTGCCACGAGCTGAATCGAATGCAGCCAAGAGCGAGCGTCTAGGACTTACGGTTCAGGAGTTATTCACAGAAACATGGTTCTTTTACTGCCAGCCGCGAAAGCGAAAATAACCAAGATCGAGCGTCTAGGATTTACTTGTCAATAACTCGCCTGGGAAACATCCAGAGAAGTCAAACACAGTGCTCCTATACTAATTGCCAGGCGCTGAGACGAATGCCGCCAAGATCGAGCGTCTAGGACTTACGGTTCAAGAATTAGCTTTAGAAACATTTGCCTTAGGAACATGCAGAGAAGTCCAAGATAGTGTTTTTTAGACTGGCTGCCACGAGCTGAATCGAATGCAGCCAAGAGCGAGCGTCTAGGACTTACGGTTCAGGAGTTATTCACAGAAACATGGTTCTGAACATGCTGCCAATTGCTCGCCTGGGAAACATGCAGAGAAGTCCAAGATAGTGTTTTTTAGACTGGCTGCCACGAGCTGAATCGAATGCAGCCAAGAGCGAGCGTCTAGGACTTACGGTTCAGGAGTTATTCACAGAAACATGGTTCTGAACATGCTGCCAATTTCTCGCCTGGGAAACATGCAGAGAAGTCCAAGATAGTGTTTTTTAGACTGGCTGCCACGAGCTGAATCGAATGCAGCCAAGAGCGAGCGTCTAGGACTTACGGTTCAGGAGTTATTCACAGAAACATGGTTCTTTTACTGCCAGCCGCGAAAGCGAAAATAACCAAGATCGAGCGTCTAGGATTTACTTGTCAATAACTCGCCTGGGAAACATCCAGAGAAGTCAAACACAGTGCTCCTATACTAATTGCCAGGCGCTGAGACGAATGCCGCCAAGATCGAGCGTCTAGGACTTACGGTTCAGGAGTTATTCACAGAAACATGGTTCTGAACATGCTGCCAATTGCTCGCCTGGGAAACATGCAGAGAAGTCCAAGATAGTGTTTTTTAGACTGGCTGCCACGAGCTGAATCGAATGCAGCCAAGAGCGAGCGTCTAGGACTTACGGTTCAGGAGTTATTCACAGAAACATGGTTCTGAACATGCTGCCAATTTCTCGCCTGGGAAACATGCAGAGAAGTCCAAGATAGTGTTTTTTAGACTGGCTGCCACGAGCTGAATCGAATGCAGCCAAGAGCGAGCGTCTAGGACTTACGGTTCAGGAGTTATTCACAGAAACATGGTTCTTTTACTGCCAGCCGCGAAAGCGAAAATAACCAAGATCGAGCGTCTAGGATTTACTTGTCAATAACTCGCCTGGGAAACATCCAGAGAAGTCAAACACAGTGCTCCTATACTAATTGCCAGGCGCTGAGACGAATGCCGCCAAGATCGAGCGTCTAGGACTTACGGTTCAGGAGTTATTCACAGAAACATGGTTCTGAACATGCTGCCAATTTCTCGCCTGGGAAACATGCAGAGAAGTCCAAGATAGTGTTTTTTAGACTGGCTGCCACGAGCTGAATCGAATGCAGCCAAGAGCGAGCGTCTAGGACTTACGGTTCAGGAGTTATTCACAGAAACATGGTTCTGAACATGCTGCCAATTTCTCGCCTGGGAAACATGCAGAGAAGTCCAAGATAGTGTTTTTTAGACTGGCTGCCACGAGCTGAATCGAATGCAGCCAAGAGCGAGCGTCTAGGACTTACGGTTCAGGAGTTATTCACAGAAACATGGTTCTTTTACTGCCAGCCGCGAAAGCGAAAATAACCAAGATCGAGCGTCTAGGATTTACTTGTCAATAACTCGCCTGGGAAACATCCAGAGAAGTCAAACACAGTGCTCCTATACTAATTGCCAGGCGCTGAGACGAATGCCGCCAAGATCGAGCGTCTAGGACTTACGGTTCAGGAGTTATTCACAGAAACATGGTTCTGAACATGCTGCCAATTTCTCGCCTGGGAAACATGCAGAGAAGTCCAAGATAGTGTTTTTTAGACTGGCTGCCACGAGCTGAATCGAATGCAGCCAAGAGCGAGCGTCTAGGACTTACGGTTTAGGAGTTATTCACAGAAACATGGTTCTGAACATGCTGCCAATTGCTCGCCTGGGAAACATGCAGAGAAGTCCAAGATAGTGTTTTTTAGACTGGCTGCCACGAGCTGAATCGAATGCAGCCAAGAGCGAGCGTCTAGGACTTACGGTTCAGGAGTTATTCACAGAAACATGGTTCTGAACATGCTGCCAATTTCTCGCCTGGGAAACATGCAGAGAAGTCCAAGATAGTGTTTTTTAGACTGGCTGCCACGAGCTGAATCGAATGCAGCCAAGAGCGAGCGTCTAGGACTTACGGTTCAGGAGTTATTCAGAGAAACATGGTTCTGAACATGCTGCCAATTGCTCGCCTGGGAAACATGCAGAGAAGTCCAAGATAGTGTTTTTTAGACTGGCTGCCACGAGCTGAATCGAATGCAGCCAAGAGCGAGCGTCTAGGACTTACGGTTCAGGAGTTATTCACAGAAACATGGTTCTGAACATACTGCCAATTGCTCGCCTGGGAAACATGCAGAGAAGTCCAAGATAGTGTTTTTTAGACTGGCTGCCACGAGCTGAATCGAATGCAGCCAAGAGCGAGCGTCTAGGACTTACGGTTCAGGAGTTATTCACAGAAACATGGTTCTTTTACTGCCAGCCGCGAAAGCGAAAATAACCAAGATCGAGCGTCTAGGATTTACTTGTCAATAACTCGCCTGGGAAACATCCAGAGAAGTCAAACACAGTGCTCCTATACTAAATGCCAGGCGCTGAGACGAATGCCGCCAAGATCGAGCGTCTAGGACTTACGGTTCAAGAATTAGCTTTAGAAACATTTGCCTTAGGAACATGCAGAGAAGTCCAAGATAGTGTTTTTTAGACTGGCTGCCACGAGCTGAATCGAATGCAGCCAAGAGCGAGCGTCTAGGACTTACGGTTCAGGAGTTATTCACAGAAACATGGTTCTGAACATGCTGCCAATTGCTCGCCTGGGAAACATGCAGAGAAGTCCAAGATAGTGTTTTTTAGACTGGCTGCCACGAGCTGAATCGAATGCAGCCAAGAGCGAGCGTCTAGGACTTACGGTTCAGGAGTTATTCACAGAAACATGGTTCTGAACATGCTGCCAATTTCTCGCCTGGGAAACATGCAGAGAAGTCCAAGATAGTGTTTTTTAGACTGGCTGCCACGAGCTGAATCGAATGCAGCCAAGAGCGAGCGTCTAGGACTTACGGTTCAGGAGTTATTCACAGAAACATGGTTCTTTTACTGCCAGCCGCGAAAGCGAAAATAACCAAGATCGAGCGTCTAGGATTTACTTGTCAATAACTCGCCTGGTAAACATCCAGAGAAGTCAAACACAGTGCTCCTATACTAATTGCCAGGCGCTGAGACGAATGCCGCCAAGATCGAGCGTCTAGGACTTACGGTTCAGGAGTTATTCACAGAAACATGGTTCTGAACATGCTGCCAATTGCTCGCCTGGGAAACATGCAGAGAAGTCCAAGATAGTGTTTTTTAGACTGGCTGCCACGAGCTGAATCGAATGCAGCCAAGAGCGAGCGTCTAGGACTTACGGTTCAGGAGTTATTCACAGAAACATGGTTCTGAACATGCTGCCAATTTCTCGCCTGGGAAACATGCAGAGAAGTCCAAGATAGTGTTTTTTAGACTGGCTGCCACGAGCTGAATCGAATGCAGCCAAGAGCGAGCGTCTAGGACTTACGGTTCAGGAGTTATTCACAGAAACATGGTTCTTTTACTGCCAGCCGCGAAAGCGAAAATAACCAAGATCGAGCGTCTAGGATTTACTTGTCAATAACTCGCCTGGGAAACATCCAGAGAAGTCAAACACAGTGCTCCTATACTAATTGCCAGGCGCTGAGACGAATGCCGCCAAGATCGAGCGTCTAGGACTTACGGTTCAGGAGTTATTCACAGAAACATGGTTCTGAACATGCTGCCAATTTCTCGCCTGGGAAACATGCAGAGAAGTCCAAGATAGTGTTTTTTAGACTGGCTGCCACGAGCTGAATCGAATGCAGCCAAGAGCGAGCGTCTAGGACTTACGGTTTAGGAGTTATTCACAGAAACATGGTTCTGAACATGCTGCCAATTGCTCGCCTGGGAAACATGCAGAGAAGTCCAAGATAGTGTTTTTTAGACTGGCTGCCACGAGCTGAATCGAATGCAGCCAAGAGCGAGCGTCTAGGACTTACGGTTCAGGAGTTATTCACAGAAACATGGTTCTGAACATGCTGCCAATTTCTCGCCTGGGAAACATGCAGAGAAGTCCAAGATAGTGTTTTTTAGACTGGCTGCCACGAGCTGAATCGAATGCAGCCAAGAGCGAGCGTCTAGGACTTACGGTTCAGGAGTTATTCACAGAAACATGGTTCTGAACATGCTGCCAATTGCTCGCCTGGGAAACATGCAGAGAAGTCCAAGATAGTGTTTTTTAGACTGGCTGCCACGAGCTGAATCGAATGCAGCCAAGAGCGAGCGTCTAGGACTTACGGTTCAGGAGTTATTCACAGAAACATGGTTCTGAACATGCTGCCAATTTCTCGCCTGGGAAACATGCAGAGAAGTCCAAGATAGTGTTTTTTAGACTGGCTGCCACGAGCTGAATCGAATGCAGCCAAGAGCGAGCGTCTAGGACTTACGGTTCAGGAGTTATTCACAGAAACATGGTTCTTTTACTGCCAGCCGCGAAAGCGAAAATAACCAAGATCGAGCGTCTAGGATTTACTTGTCAATAACTCGCCTGGGAAACATCCAGAGAAGTCAAACACAGTGCTCCTATACTAATTGCCAGGCGCTGAGACGAATGCCGCCAAGATCGAGCGTCTAGGACTTACGGTTCAAGAATTAGCTTTAGAAACATTTGCCTTAGGAACATGCAGAGAAGTCCAAGATAGTGTTTTTTAGACTGGCTGCCACGAGCTGAATCGAATGCAGCCAAGAGCGAGCGTCTAGGACTTACGGTTCAGGAGTTATTCACAGAAACATGGTTCTGAACATGCTGCCAATTGCTCGCCTGGGAAACATGCAGAGAAGTCCAAGATAGTGTTTTTTAGACTGGCTGCCACGAGCTGAATCGAATGCAGCCAAGAGCGAGCGTCTAGGACTTACGGTTCAGGAGTTATTCACAGAAACATGGTTCTTTTACTGCCAGCCGCGAAAGCGAAAATAACCAAGATCGAGCGTCTAGGATTTACTTGTCAATAACTCGCCTGGGAAACATCCAGAGAAGTCAAACACAGTGCTCCTATACTAATTGCCAGGCGCTGAGACGAATGCCGCCAAGATCGAGCGTCTAGGACTTACGGTTCAAGAATTAGCTTTAGAAACATTTGCCTTAGGAACATGCAGAGAAGTCCAAGATAGTGTTTTTTAGACTGGCTGCCACGAGCTGAATCGAATGCAGCCAAGAGCGAGCGTCTGTGACTTACGGTTCAGGAGTTATTCACAGAAACATGGTTCTGAACATGCTGCCAATTGCTCGCCTGGGAAACATGCAGAGAAGTCCAAGATAGTGTTTTTTAGACTGGCTGCCACGAGCTGAATCGAATGCAGCCAAGAGCGAGCGTCTAGGACTTACGGTTCAGGAGTTATTCACAGAAACATGGTTCTGAACATGCTGCCAATTGCTCGCCTGGGAAACATGCAGAGAAGTCCAAGATAGTGTTTTTTAGACTGGCTGCCACGAGCTGAATCGAATGCAGCCAAGAGCGAGCGTCTAGGACTTACGGTTCAGGAGTTATTCACAGAAACATGGTTCTTTTACTGCCAGCCGCGAAAGCGAAAATAACCAAGATCGAGCGTCTAGGATTTACTTGTCAATAACTCGCCTGGGAAACATCCAGAGAAGTCAAACACAGTGCTCCTATACTAATTGCCAGGCGCTGAGACGAATGCCGCCAAGATCGAGCGTCTAGGACTTACGGTTCAGGAGTTATTCACAGAAACATGGTTCTGAACATGCTGCCAATTTCTCGCCTGGGAAACATGCAGAGAAGTCCAAGATAGTGTTTTTTAGACTGGCTGCCACGAGCTGAATCGAATGCAGCCAAGAGCGAGCGTCTAGGACTTACGGTTCAGGAGTTATTCACAGAAACATGGTTCTGAACATGCTGCCAATTGCTCGCCTGGGAAACATGCAGAGAAGTCCAAGATAGTGTTTTTTAGACTGGCTGCCACGAGCTGAATCGAATGCAGCCAAGAGCGAGCGTCTAGGACTTACGGTTCAGGAGTTATTCACAGAAACATGGTTCTGAACATGCTGCCAATTTCTCGCCTGGGAAACATGCAGAGAAGTCCAAGATAGTGTTTTTTAGACTGGCTGCCACGAGCTGAATCGAATGCAGCCAAGAGCGAGCGTCTAGGACTTACGGTTCAGGAGTTATTCACAGAAACATGGTTCTTTTACTGCCAGCCGCGAAAGCGAAAATAACCAAGATCGAGCGTCTAGGATTTACTTGTCAATAACTCGCCTGGGAAACATCCAGAGAAGTCAAACACAGTGCTCCTATACTAATTGCCAGGCGCTGAGACGAATGCCGCCAAGATCGAGCGTCTAGGACTTACGGTTCAAGAATTAGCTTTAGAAACATTTGCCTTAGGAACATGCAGAGAAGTCCAAGATAGTGTTTTTTAGACTGGCTGCCACGAGCTGAATCGAATGCAGCCAAGAGCGAGCGTCTAGGACTTACGGTTCAGGAGTTATTCACAGAAACATGGTTCTGAACATGCTGCCAATTGCTCGCCTGGGAAACATGCAGAGAAGTCCAAGATAGTGTTTTTTAGACTGGCTGCCACGAGCTGAATCGAATGCAGCCAAGAGCGAGCGTCTAGGACTTACGGTTCAGGAGTTATTCACAGAAACATGGTTCTTTTACTGCCAGCCGCGAAAGCGAAAATAACCAAGATCGAGCGTCTAGGATTTACTTGTCAATAACTCGCCTGGGAAACATCCAGAGAAGTCAAACACAGTGCTCCTATACTAATTGCCAGGCGCTGAGACGAATGCCGCCAAGATCGAGCGTCTAGGACTTACGGTTCAAGAATTAGCTTTAGAAACATTTGCCTTAGGAACATGCAGAGAAGTCCAAGATAGTGTTTTTTAGACTGGCTGCCACGAGCTGAATCGAATGCAGCCAAGAGCGAGCGTCTGTGACTTACGGTTCAGGAGTTATTCACAGAAACATGGTTCTGAACATGCTGCCAATTGCTCGCCTGGGAAACATGCAGAGAAGTCCAAGATAGTGTTTTTTAGACTGGCTGCCACGAGCTGAATCGAATGCAGCCAAGAGCGAGCGTCTAGGACTTACGGTTCAGGAGTTATTCACAGAAACATGGTTCTGAACATGCTGCCAATTGCTCGCCTGGGAAACATGCAGAGAAGTCCAAGATAGTGTTTTTTAGACTGGCTGCCACGAGCTGAATCGAATGCAGCCAAGAGCGAGCGTCTAGGACTTACGGTTCAGGAGTTATTCACAGAAACATGGTTCTTTTACTGCCAGCCGCGAAAGCGAAAATAACCAAGATCGAGCGTCTAGGATTTACTTGTCAATAACTCGCCTGGGAAACATCCAGAGAAGTCAAACACAGTGCTCCTATACTAATTGCCAGGCGCTGAGACGAATGCCGCCAAGATCGAGCGTCTAGGACTTACGGTTCAGGAGTTATTCACAGAAACATGGTTCTGAACATGCTGCCAATTTCTCGCCTGGGAAACATGCAGAGAAGTCCAAGATAGTGTTTTTTAGACTGGCTGCCACGAGCTGAATCGAATGCAGCCAAGAGCGAGCGTCTAGGACTTACGGTTCAGGAGTTATTCACAGAAACATGGTTCTTTTACTGCCAGCCGCGAAAGCGAAAATAACCAAGATCGAGCGTCTAGGATTTACTTGTCAATAACTCGCCTGGGAAACATCCAGAGAAGTCAAACACAGTGCTCCTATACTAATTGCCAGGCGCTGAGACGAATGCCGCCAAGATCGAGCGTCTAGGACTTACGGTTCAGGAGTTATTCACAGAAACATGGTTCTGAACATGCTGCCAATTTCTCGCCTGGGAAACATGCAGAGAAGTCCAAGATAGTGTTTTTTAGACTGGCTGCCACGAGCTGAATCGAATGCAGCCAAGAGCGAGCGTCTAGGACTTACGGTTCAGGAGTTATTCACAGAAACATGGTTCTGAACATGCTGCCAATTGCTCGCCTGGGAAACATGCAGAGAAGTCCAAGATAGTGTTTTTTAGACTGGCTGCCACGAGCTGAATCGAATGCAGCCAAGAGCGAGCGTCTAGGACTTACGGTTCAGGAGTTATTCACAGAAACATGGTTCTGAACATGCTGCCAATTTCTCGCCTGGGAAACATGCAGAGAAGTCCAAGATAGTGTTTTTTAGACTGGCTGCCACGAGCTGAATCGAATGCAGCCAAGAGCGAGCGTCTAGGACTTACGGTTCAGGAGTTATTCACAGAAACATGGTTCTGAACATGCTGCCAATTGCTCGCCTGGGAAACATGCAGAGAAGTCCAAGATAGTGTTTTTTAGACTGGCTGCCACGAGCTGAATCGAATGCAGCCAAGAGCGAGCGTCTAGGACTTACGGTTCAGGAGTTATTCACAGAAACATGGTTCTGAACATGCTGCCAATTTCTCGCCTGGGAAACATGCAGAGAAGTCCAAGATAGTGTTTTTTAGACTGGCTGCCACGAGCTGAATCGAATGCAGCCAAGAGCGAGCGTCTAGGACTTACGGTTCAGGAGTTATTCACAGAAACATGGTTCTTTTACTGCCAGCCGCGAAAGCGAAAATAACCAAGATCGAGCGTCTAGGATTTACTTGTCAATAACTCGCCTGGGAAACATCCAGAGAAGTCAAACACAGTGCTCCTATACTAATTGCCAGGCGCTGAGACGAATGCCGCCAAGATCGAGCGTCTAGGACTTACGGTTCAGGAGTTATTCACAGAAACATGGTTCTGAACATGCTGCCAATTTCTCGCCTGGGAAACATGCAGAGAAGTCCAAGATAGTGTTTTTTAGACTGGCTGCCACGAGCTGAATCGAATGCAGCCAAGAGCGAGCGTCTAGGACTTACGGTTCAGGAGTTATTCACAGAAACATGGTTCTGAACATGCTGCCAATTTCTCGCCTGGGAAACATGCAGAGAAGTCCAAGATAGTGTTTTTTAGACTGGCTGCCACGAGCTGAATCGAATGCAGCCAAGAGCGAGCGTCTAGGACTTACGGTTCAGGAGTTATTCACAGAAACATGGTTCTTTTACTGCCAGCCGCGAAAGCGAAAATAACCAAGATCGAGCGTCTAGGATTTACTTGTCAATAACTCGCCTGGGAAACATCCAGAGAAGTCAAACACAGTGCTCCTATACTAATTGCCAGGCGCTGAGACGAATGCCGCCAAGATCGAGCGTCTAGGACTTACGGTTCAGGAGTTATTCACAGAAACATGGTTCTGAACATGCTGCCAATTGCTCGCCTGGGAAACATGCAGAGAAGTCCAAGATAGTGTTTTTTAGACTGGCTGCCACGAGCTGAATCGAATGCAGCCAAGAGCGAGCGTCTAGGACTTACGGTTCAGGAGTTATTCACAGAAACATGGTTCTGAACATGCTGCCAATTTCTCGCCTGGGAAACATGCAGAGAAGTCCAAGATAGTGTTTTTTAGACTGGCTGCCACGAGCTGAATCGAATGCAGCCAAGAGCGAGCGTCTAGGACTTACGGTTCAGGAGTTATTCACAGAAACATGGTTCTTTTACTGCCAGCCGCGAAAGCGAAAATAACCAAGATCGAGCGTCTAGGATTTACTTGTCAATAACTCGCCTGGGAAACATCCAGAGAAGTCAAACACAGTGCTCCTATACTAATTGCCAGGCGCTGAGACGAATGCCGCCAAGATCGAGCGTCTAGGACTTACGGTTCAGGAGTTATTCACAGAAACATGGTTCTGAACATGCTGCCAATTTCTCGCCTGGGAAACATGCAGAGAAGTCCAAGATAGTGTTTTTTAGACTGGCTGCCACGAGCTGAATCGAATGCAGCCAAGAGCGAGCGTCTAGGACTTACGGTTCAGGAGTTATTCACAGAAACATGGTTCTGAACATGCTGCCAATTTCTCGCCTGGGAAACATGCAGAGAAGTCCAAGATAGTGTTTTTTAGACTGGCTGCCACGAGCTGAATCGAATGCAGCCAAGAGCGAGCGTCTAGGACTTACGGTTCAGGAGTTATTCACAGAAACATGGTTCTGAACATGCTGCCAATTGCTCGCCTGGGAAACATGCAGAGAAGTCCAAGATAGTGTTTTTTAGACTGGCTGCCACGAGCTGAATCGAATGCAGCCAAGAGCGAGCGTCTAGGACTTACGGTTCAGGAGTTATTCACAGAAACATGGTTCTTTTACTGCCAGCCGCGAAAGCGAAAATAACCAAGATCGAGCGTCTAGGATTTACTTGTCAATAACTCGCCTGGGAAACATCCAGAGAAGTCAAACACAGTGCTCCTATACTAATTGCCAGGCGCTGAGACGAATGCCGCCAAGATCGAGCGTCTAGGACTTACGGTTCAAGAATTAGCTTTAGAAACATTTGCCTTAGGAACATGCAGAGAAGTCCAAGATAGTGTTTTTTAGACTGGCTGCCACGAGCTGAATCGAATGCAGCCAAGAGCGAGCGTCTGTGACTTACGGTTCAGGAGTTATTCACAGAAACATGGTTCTGAACATGCTGCCAATTGCTCGCCTGGGAAACATGCAGAGAAGTCCAAGATAGTGTTTTTTAGACTGGCTGCCACGAGCTGAATCGAATGCAGCCAAGAGCGAGCGTCTAGGACTTACGGTTCAGGAGTTATTCACAGAAACATGGTTCTGAACATGCTGCCAATTGCTCGCCTGGGAAACATGCAGAGAAGTCCAAGATAGTGTTTTTAGACTGGCTGCCACGAGCTGAATCGAATGCAGCCAAGAGCGAGCGTCTAGGACTTACGGTTCAGGAGTTATTCACAGAAACATGGTTCTTTTACTGCCAGCCGCGAAAGCGAAAATAACCAAGATCGAGCGTCTAGGATTTACTTGTCAATAACTCGCCTGGGAAACATCCAGAGAAGTCAAACACAGTGCTCCTATACTAATTGCCAGGCGCTGAGACGAATGCCGCCAAGATCGAGCGTCTAGGACTTACGGTTCAGGAGTTATTCACAGAAACATGGTTCTGAACATGCTGCCAATTTCTCGCCTGGGAAACATGCAGAGAAGTCCAAGATAGTGTTTTTTAGACTGGCTGCCACGAGCTGAATCGAATGCAGCCAAGAGCGAGCGTCTAGGACTTACGGTTCAGGAGTTATTCACAGAAACATGGTTCTGAACATGCTGCCAATTTCTCGCCTGGGAAACATGCAGAGAAGTCCAAGATAGTGTTTTTTAGACTGGCTGCCACGAGCTGAATCGAATGCAGCCAAGAGCGAGCGTCTAGGACTTACGGTTCAGGAGTTATTCACAGAAACATGGTTCTTTTACTGCCAGCCGCGAAAGCGAAAATAACCAAGATCGAGCGTCTAGGATTTACTTGTCAATAACTCGCCTGGGAAACATCCAGAGAAGTCAAACACAGTGCTCCTATACTAATTGCCAGGCGCTGAGACGAATGCCGCCAAGATCGAGCGTCTAGGACTTACGGTTCAAGAATTAGCTTTAGAAACATTTGCCTTAGGAACATGCAGAGAAGTCCAAGATAGTGTTTTTTAGACTGGCTGCCACGAGCTGAATCGAATGCAGCCAAGAGCGAGCGTCTGTGACTTACGGTTCAGGAGTTATTCACAGAAACATGGTTCTGAACATGCTGCCAATTGCTCGCCTGGGAAACATGCAGAGAAGTCCAAGATAGTGTTTTTTAGACTGGCTGCCACGAGCTGAATCGAATGCAGCCAAGAGCGAGCGTCTAGGACTTACGGTTCAGGAGTTATTCACAGAAACATGGTTCTGAACATGCTGCCAATTGCTCGCCTGGGAAACATGCAGAGAAGTCCAAGATAGTGTTTTTTAGACTGGCTGCCACGAGCTGAATCGAATGCAGCCAAGAGCGAGCGTCTAGGACTTACGGTTCAGGAGTTATTCACAGAAACATGGTTCTGAACATGCTGCCAATTTCTCGCCTGGGAAACATGCAGAGAAGTCCAAGATAGTGTTTTTAGACTGGCTGCCACGAGCTGAATCGAATGCAGCCAAGAGCGGAGCGTCTAGGACTTACGGTTCAGGAGTTATTCACAGAAACATGGTTCTTTTACTGCCAGCCGCGAAAGCGAAAATAACAAGATCGAGCGTCTAGGATTTACTTGTCAATAACTCGCCTGGGAAACATCCAGAGAAGTCAAACACAGTGCTCCTATACTAATTGCCAGGCGCTGAGACGAATGCCGCCAAGATCGAGCGTCTAGGACTTACGGTTCAAGAATTAGCTTTAGAAACATTTGCCTTAGGAACATGCAGAGAAGTCCAAGATAGTGTTTTTTAGACTGGCTGCCACGAGCTGAATCGAATGCAGCCAAGAGCGAGCGTCTAGGACTTACGGTTCAGGAGTTATTCACAGAAACATGGTTCTTTTACTGCCAGCCGCGAAAGCGAAAATAACCAAGATCGAGCGTCTAGGATTTACTTGTCAATAACTCGCCTGGGAAACATCCAGAGAAGTCAAACACAGTGCTCCTATACTAATTGCCAGGCGCTGAGACGAATGCCGCCAAGATCGAGCGTCTAGGACTTACGGTTCAAGATTAGCTTTAGAAACATTTGCCTTAGGAAACATGCAGAGAAGTCCAAGATAGTGTTTTTTTAGACTGGCTGCCACGAGCTGAATCGAATGCAGCCAAGAGCGAGCGTCTAGGACTTACGGTTCAGGAGTTATTCACAGAAACATGGTTCTTTTACTGCCAGCCGCGAAAGCGAAAATAACCAAGATCGAGCGTCTAGGATTTACTTGTCAATAACTCGCCTGGGAAACATCCAGAGAAGTCAAACACAGTGCTCCTATACTAATTGCCAGGCGCTGAGACGAATGCCGCCAAGATCGAGCGTCTAGGACTTACGGTTCAGGAGTTATTCACAGAAACATGGTTCTGAACATGCTGCCAATTTCTCGCCTGGGAAACATGCAGAGAAGTCCAAGATAGTGTTTTTTAGACTGGCTGCCACGAGCTGAATCGAATGCAGCCAAGAGCGAGCGTCTAGGACTTACGGTTCAGGAGTTATTCACAGAAACATGGTTCTGAACATGCTGCCAATTTCTCGCCTGGGAAACATGCAGAGAAGTCCAAGATAGTGTTTTTTAGACTGGCTGCCACGAGCTGAATCGAATGCAGCCAAGAGCGAGCGTCTAGGACTTACGGTTCAGGAGTTATTCACAGAAACATGGTTCTGAAACATGCTGCCAATTGCTCGCCTGGGAAACATGCAGAGAAGTCCAAGATAGTGTTTTTTTAGACTGGCTGCCACGAGCTGAATCGAATGCAGCCAAGAGCGAGCGTCTAGGACTTACGGTTCAGGAGTTATTCACAGAAACATGGTTCTGAACATGCTGCCAATTTCTCGCCTGGGAAACATGCAGAGAAGTCCAAGATAGTGTTTTTTAGACTGGCTGCCACGAGCTGAATCGAATGCAGCCAAGAGCGAGCGTCTAGGACTTACGGTTCAGGAGTTATTCACAGAAACATGGTTCTTTTACTGCCAGCCGCGAAAGCGAAAATAACCAAGATCGAGCGTCTAGGATTTACTTGTCAATAACTCGCCTGGGAAACATCCAGAGAAGTCAAACACAGTGCTCCTATACTAATTGCCAGGCGCTGAGACGAATGCCGCCAAGATCGAGCGTCTAGGACTTACGGTTCAGGAGTTATTCACAGAAACATGGTTCTGAACATGCTGCCAATTTCTCGCCTGGGAAACATGCAGAGAAGTCCAAGATAGTGTTTTTTAGACTGGCTGCCACGAGCTGAATCGAATGCAGCCAAGAGCGAGCGTCTAGGACTTACGGTTCAGGAGTTATTCACAGAAACATGGTTCTGAACATGCTGCCAATTTCTCGCCTGGGAAACATGCAGAGAAGTCCAAGATAGTGTTTTTTAGACTGGCTGCCACGAGCTGAATCGAATGCAGCCAAGAGCGAGCGTCTAGGACTTACGGTTCAGGAGTTATTCACAGAAACATGGTTCTTTTACTGCCAGCCGCGAAAGCGAAAATAACCAAGATCGAGCGTCTAGGATTTACTTGTCAATAACTCGCCTGGGAAACATCCAGAGAAGTCAAACACAGTGCTCCTATACTAATTGCCAGGCGCTGAGACGAATGCCGCCAAGATCGAGCGTCTAGGACTTACGGTTCAGGAGTTATTCACAGAAACATGGTTCTGAACATGCTGCCAATTGCTCGCCTGGGAAACATGCAGAGAAGTCCAAGATAGTGTTTTTTAGACTGGCTGCCACGAGCTGAATCGAATGCAGCCAAGAGCGAGCGTCTATTACGGTTCAGGAGTTATTCACAGAAACATGGTTCTGAACATGCTGCCAATTTCTCGCCTGGGAAACATGCAGAGAAGTCCAAGATAGTGTTTTTTAGACTGGCTGCCACGAGCTGAATCGAATGCAGCCAAGAGCGAGCGTCTAGGACTTACGGTTCAGGAGTTATTCACAGAAACATGGTTCTTTTACTGCCAGCCGCGAAAGCGAAAATAACCAAGATCGAGCGTCTAGGATTTACTTGTCAATAACTCGCCTGGGAAACATCCAGAGAAGTCAAACACAGTGCTCCTATACTAATTGCCAGGCGCTGAGACGAATGCCGCCAAGATCGAGCGTCTAGGACTTACGGTTCAGGAGTTATTCACAGAAACATGGTTCTGAACATGCTGCCAATTTCTCGCCTGGGAAACATGCAGAGAAGTCCAAGATAGTGTTTTTTAGACTGGCTGCCACGAGCTGAATCGAATGCAGCCAAGAGCGAGCGTCTAGGACTTACGGTTCAGGAGTTATTCACAGAAACATGGTTCTGAACATGCTGCCAATTTCTCGCCTGGGAAACATGCAGAGAAGTCCAAGATAGTGTTTTTTAGACTGGCTGCCACGAGCTGAATCGAATGCAGCCAAGAGCGAGCGTCTAGGACTTACGGTTCAGGAGTTATTCACAGAAACATGGTTCTGAACATGCTGCCAATTGCTCGCCTGGGAAACATGCAGAGAAGTCCAAGATAGTGTTT
>NW_027462286.1:0-42339 GCF_050947455.1 Rhinoderma darwinii
GAATCGAATGCAGCCAAGAGCGAGCGTCTAGGACTTACGGTTCAGGAGTTATTCACAGAAACATGGTTCTGAACATGCTGCCAATTGCTCGCCTGGGAAACATGCAGAGAAGTCCAAGATAGTGTTTTTTAGACTGGCTGCCACGAGCTGAATCGAATGCAGCCAAGAGCGAGCGTCTAGGACTTACGGTTCAGGAGTTATTCACAGAAACATGGTTCTGAACATGCTGCCAATTGCTCGCCTGGGAAACATGCAGAGAAGTCCAAGATAGTGTTTTTTAGACTGGCTGCCACGAGCTGAATCGAATGCAGCCAAGAGCGAGCGTCTAGGACTTACGGTTCAGGAGTTATTCACAGAAACATGGTTCTGAAAATGCTGCCAATTGCTCGCCTGGGAAACAAGCAGAGAAGTCCAAGATAGTGTTTTTTAGACTGGCTGCCACGAGCTGAATCGAATGCAGCCAAGAGCGAGCGTCTAGGACTTACGGTTCAGGAGTTATTCACAGAAACATGGTTCTTTTACTGCCAGCCGCGAAAGCGAAAATAACCAAGATCGAGCGTCTAGGATTTACTTGTCAATAACTCGCCTGGGAAACATCCAGAGAAGTCAAACACAGTGCTCCTATACTAATTGCGTGGCGCTGAGACGAATGCCGCCAAGATCGAGCGTCTAGGACTTACGGTTCAAGAATTAGCTTTAGAAACATTTGCCTTAGGAACATGCAGAGAAGTCCAAGATAGTGTTTTTTAGACTGGCTGCCACGAGCTGAATCGAATGCAGCCAAGAGCGAGCGTCTAGGACTTACGGTTCAGGAGTTATTCACAGAAACATGGTTCTGAACATGCTGCCAATTGCTCGCCTGGGAAACATGCAGAGAAGTCCAAGATAGTGTTTTTTAGACTGGCTGCCACGAGCTGAATCGAATGCAGCCAAGAGCGAGCGTCTAGGACTTACGGTTCAGGAGTTATTCACAGAAACATGGTTCTGAACATGCTGCCAATTGCTCGCCTGGGAAACATGCAGAGAAGTCCAAGATAGTGTTTTTTAGACTGGCTGCCACGAGCTGAATCGAATGCAGCCAAGAGCGAGCGTCTAGGACTTACGGTTCAGGAGTTATTCACAGAAACATGGTTCTGAACATGCTGCCAATTGCTCGCCTGGGAAACATGCAGAGAAGTCCAAGATAGTGTTTTTTAGACTGGCTGCCACGAGCTGAATCGAATGCAGCCAAGAGCGAGCGTCTAGGAATTACGGTTCAGGAGTTATTCACAGAAACATGGTTCTGAACATGCTGCCAATTGCTCGCCTGGGAAACATGCAGAGAAGTCCAAGATAGTGTTTTTTAGACTGGCTGCCACGAGCTGAATCGAATGCAGCCAAGAGCGAGCGTCTGTGACTTACGGTTCAGGAGTTATTCACAGAAACATGGTTCTGAACATGCTGCCAATTGCTCGCCTGGGAAACATGCAGAGAAGTCCAAGATAGTGTTTTTTAGACTGGCTGCCACGAGCTGAATCGAATGCAGCCAAGAGCGAGCGTCTAGGACTTACGGTTCAGGAGTTATTCACAGAAACATGGTTCTGAACATGCTGCCAATTGCTCGCCTGGGAAACATGCAGAGAAGTCCAAGATAGTGTTTTTTAGACTGGCTGCCACGAGCTGAATCGAATGCAGCCAAGAGCGAGCGTCTGTGACTTACGGTTCAGGAGTTATTCACAGAAACATGGTTCTGAACATGCTGCCAATTGCTCGCCTGGGAAACATGCAGAGAAGTCCAAGATAGTGTTTTTTAGACTGGCTGCCACGAGCTGAATCGAATGCAGCCAAGAGCGAGCGTCTAGGACTTACGGTTCAGGAGTTATTCACAGAAACATGGTTCTGAACATGCTGCCAATTGCTCGCCTGGGAAACATGCAGAGAAGTCCAAGATAGTGTTTTTTAGACTGGCTGCCACGAGCTGAATCGAATGCAGCCAAGAGCGAGCGTCTAGGACTTACGGTTCAGGAGTTATTCACAGAAACATGGTTCTTTTACTGCCAGCCGCGAAAGCGAAAATAACCAAGATCGAGCGTCTAGGATTTACTTGTCAATAACTCGCCTGGGAAACATCCAGAGAAGTCAAACACAGTGCTCCTATACTAATTGCCTGGCGCTGAGACGAATGCCGCCAAGATCGAGCGTCTAGGACTTACGGTTCAAGAATTAGCTTTAGAAACATTTGCCTTAGGAACATGCAGAGAAGTCCAAGATAGTGTTTTTTAGACTGGCTGCCACGAGCTGAATCGAATGCAGCCAAGAGCGAGCGTCTAGGACTTACGGTTCAGGAGTTATTCACAGAAACATGGTTCTGAACATGCTGCCAATTGCTCGCCTGGGAAACATGCAGAGAAGTCCAAGATAGTGTTTTTTAGACTGGCTGCCACGAGCTGAATCGAATGCAGCCAAGAGCGAGCGTCTAGGACTTACGGTTCAGGAGTTATTCACAGAAACATGGTTCTGAACATGCTGCCAATTGCTCGCCTGGGAAACATGCAGAGAAGTCCAAGATAGTGTTTTTTAGACTGGCTGCCACGAGCTGAATCGAATGCAGCCAAGAGCGAGCGTCTAGGACTTACGGTTCAGGAGTTATTCACAGAAACATGGTTCTGAACATGCTGCCAATTGCTCGCCTGGGAAACATGCAGAGAAGTCCAAGATAGTGTTTTTTAGACTGGCTGCCACGAGCTGAATCGAATGCAGCCAAGAGCGAGCGTCTAGGACTTACGGTTCAGGAGTTATTCACAGAAACATGGTTCTGAACATGCTGCCAATTGCTCGCCTGGGAAACATGCAGAGAAGTCCAAGATAGTGTTTTTTAGACTGGCTGCCACGAGCTGAATCGAATGCAGCCAAGAGCGAGCGTCTAGGACTTACGGTTCAGGAGTTATTCACAGAAACATGGTTCTGAACATGCTGACAATTGCTCGCCTGGGAAACATGCAGAGAAGTCCAAGATAGTGTTTTTTAGACTGGCTGCCACGAGCTGAATCGAATGCAGCCAAGAGCGAGCGTCTAGGACTTACGGTTCAGGAGTTATTCACAGAAACATGGTTCTGAAAATGCTGCCAATTGCTCGCCTGGGAAACAAGCAGAGAAGTCCAAGATAGTGTTTTTTAGACTGGCTGCCACGAGCTGAATCGAATGCAGCCAAGAGCGAGCGTCTAGGACTTACGGTTCAGGAGTTATTCACAGAAACATGGTTCTTTTACTGCCAGCCGCGAAAGCGAAAATAACCAAGATCGAGCGTCTAGGATTTACTTGTCAATAACTCGCCTGGGAAACATCCAGAGAAGTCAAACACAGTGCTCCTATACTAATTGCGTGGCGCTGAGACGAATGCCGCCAAGATCGAGCGTCTAGGACTTACGGTTCAAGAATTAGCTTTAGAAACATTTGCCTTAGGAACATGCAGAGAAGTCCAAGATAGTGTTTTTTAGACTGGCTGCCACGAGCTGAATCGAATGCAGCCAAGAGCGAGCGTCTAGGACTTACGGTTCAGGAGTTATTCACAGAAACATGGTTCTGAACATGCTGCCAATTGCTCGCCTGGGAAACATGCAGAGAAGTCCAAGATAGTGTTTTTTAGACTGGCTGCCACGAGCTGAATCGAATGCAGCCAAGAGCGAGCGTCTGTGACTTACGGTTCAGGAGTTATTCACAGAAACATGGTTCTGAACATGCTGCCAATTGCTCGCCTGGGAAACATGCAGAGAAGTCCAAGATAGTGTTTTTTAGACTGGCTGCCACGAGCTGAATCGAATGCAGCCAAGAGCGAGCGTCTAGGACTTACGGTTCAGGAGTTATTCACAGAAACATGGTTCTGAACATGCTGCCAATTGCTCGCCTGGGAAACATGCAGAGAAGTCCAAGATAGTGTTTTTTAGACTGGCTGCCACGAGCTGAATCGAATGCAGCCAAGAGCGAGCGTCTAGGACTTACGGTTCAGGAGTTATTCACAGAAACATGGTTCTTTTACTGCCAGCCGCGAAAGCGAAAATAACCAAGATCGAGCGTCTAGAATTTACTTGTCAATAACTCGCCTGGGAAACATCCAGAGAAGTCAAACACAGTGCTCCTATACTAATTGCCTGGCGCTGAGACGAATGCCGCCAAGATCGAGCGTCTAGGACTTACGGTTCAAGAATTAGCTTTAGAAACATTTGCCTTAGGAACATGCAGAGAAGTCCAAGATAGTGTTTTTTAGACTGGCTGCCACGAGCTGAATCGAATGCAGCCAAGAGCGAGCGTCTAGGACTTACGGTTCAGGAGTTATTCACAGAAACATGGTTCTGAACATGCTGCCAATTGCTCGCCTGGGAAACATGCAGAGAAGTCCAAGATAGTGTTTTTTAGACTGGCTGCCACGAGCTGAATCGAATGCAGCCAAGAGCGAGCGTCTAGGACTTACGGTTCAGGAGTTATTCACAGAAACATGGTTCTGAACATGCTGCCAATTGCTCGCCTGGGAAACATGCAGAGAAGTCCAAGATAGTGTTTTTTAGACTGGCTGCCACGAGCTGAATCGAATGCAGCCAAGAGCGAGCGTCTAGGACTTACGGTTCAGGAGTTATTCACAGAAACATGGTTCTGAACATGCTGCCAATTGCTCGCCTGGGAAACAAGCAGAGAAGTCCAAGATAGTGTTTTTTAGACTGGCTGCCACGAGCTGAATCGAATGCAGCCAAGAGCGAGCGTCTAGGACTTACGGTTCAGGAGTTATTCACAGAAACATGGTTCTTTTACTGCCAGCCGCGAAAGCGAAAATAACCAAGATCGAGCGTCTAGGATTTACTTGTCAATAACTCGCCTGGGAAACATCCAGAGAAGTCAAACACAGTGCTCCTATACTAATTGCCTGGCGCTGAGACGAATGCCGCCAAGATCGAGCGTCTAGGACTTACGGTTCAAGAATTAGCTTTAGAAACATTTGCCTTAGGAACATGCAGAGAAGTCCAAGATAGTGTTTTTTAGACTGGCTGCCACGAGCTGAATCGAATGCAGCCAAGAGCGAGCGTCTAGGACTTACGGTTCAGGAGTTATTCACAGAAACATGGTTCTGAACATGCTGCCAATTGCTCGCCTGGGAAACATGCAGAGAAGTCCAAGATAGTGTTTTTTAGACTGGCTGCCACGAGCTGAATCGAATGCAGCCAAGAGCGAGCGTCTAGGACTTACGGTTCAGGAGTTATTCACAGAAACATGGTTCTGAACATGCTGCCAATTGCTCGCCTGGGAAACATGCAGAGAAGTCCAAGATAGTGTTTTTTAGACTGGCTGCCACGAGCTGAATCGAATGCAGCCAAGAGCGAGCGTCTAGGACTTACGGTTCAGGAGTTATTCACAGAAACATGGTTCTGAACATGCTGCCAATTGCTCGCCTGGGAAACATGCAGAGAAGTCCAAGATAGTGTTTTTTAGACTGGCTGCCACGAGCTGAATCGAATGCAGCCAAGAGCGAGCGTCTAGGACTTACGGTTCAGGAGTTATTCACAGAAACATGGTTCTGAACATGCTGCCAATTGCTCGCCTGGGAAACATGCAGAGAAGTCCAAGATAGTGTTTTTTAGACTGGCTGCCACGAGCTGAATCGAATGCAGCCAAGAGCGAGCGTCTAGGACTTACGGTTCAGGAGTTATTCACAGAAACATGGTTCTGAAAATGCTGCCAATTGCTCGCCTGGGAAACAAGCAGAGAAGTCCAAGATAGTGTTTTTTAGACTGGCTGCCACGAGCTGAATCGAATGCAGCCAAGAGCGAGCGTCTAGGACTTACGGTTCAGGAGTTATTCACAGAAACATGGTTCTTTTACTGCCAGCCGCGAAAGCGAAAATAACCAAGATCGAGCGTCTAGGATTTACTTGTCAATAACTCGCCTGGGAAACATCCAGAGAAGTCAAACACAGTGCTCCTATACTAATTGCGTGGCGCTGAGACGAATGCCGCCAAGATCGAGCGTCTAGGACTTACGGTTCAAGAATTAGCTTTAGAAACATTTGCCTTAGGAACATGCAGAGAAGTCCAAGATAGTGTTTTTTAGACTGGCTGCCACGAGCTGAATCGAATGCAGCCAAGAGCGAGCGTCTAGGACTTACGGTTCAGGAGTTATTCACAGAAACATGGTTCTGAACATGCTGCCAATTGCTCGCCTGGGAAACATGCAGAGAAGTCCAAGATAGTGTTTTTTAGACTGGCTGCCACGAGCTGAATCGAATGCAGCCAAGAGCGAGCGTCTAGGACTTACGGTTCAGGAGTTATTCACAGAAACATGGTTCTGAACATGCTGCCAATTGCTCGCCTGGGAAACATGCAGAGAAGTCCAAGATAGTGTTTTTTAGACTGGCTGCCACGAGCTGAATCGAATGCAGCCAAGAGCGAGCGTCTAGGACTTACGGTTCAGGAGTTATTCACAGAAACATGGTTCTGAACATGCTGCCAATTGCTCGCCTGGGAAACATGCAGAGAAGTCCAAGATAGTGTTTTTTAGACTGGCTGCCACGAGCTGAATCGAATGCAGCCAAGAGCGAGCGTCTAGGAATTACGGTTCAGGAGTTATTCACAGAAACATGGTTCTGAACATGCTGCCAATTGCTCGCCTGGGAAACATGCAGAGAAGTCCAAGATAGTGTTTTTTAGACTGGCTGCCACGAGCTGAATCGAATGCAGCCAAGAGCGAGCGTCTGTGACTTACGGTTCAGGAGTTATTCACAGAAACATGGTTCTGAACATGCTGCCAATTGCTCGCCTGGGAAACATGCAGAGAAGTCCAAGATAGTGTTTTTTAGACTGGCTGCCACGAGCTGAATCGAATGCAGCCAAGAGCGAGCGTCTAGGACTTACGGTTCAGGAGTTATTCACAGAAACATGGTTCTGAACATGCTGCCAATTGCTCGCCTGGGAAACATGCAGAGAAGTCCAAGATAGTGTTTTTTAGACTGGCTGCCACGAGCTGAATCGAATGCAGCCAAGAGCGAGCGTCTGTGACTTACGGTTCAGGAGTTATTCACAGAAACATGGTTCTGAACATGCTGCCAATTGCTCGCCTGGGAAACATGCAGAGAAGTCCAAGATAGTGTTTTTTAGACTGGCTGCCACGAGCTGAATCGAATGCAGCCAAGAGCGAGCGTCTAGGACTTACGGTTCAGGAGTTATTCACAGAAACATGGTTCTGAACATGCTGCCAATTGCTCGCCTGGGAAACATGCAGAGAAGTCCAAGATAGTGTTTTTTAGACTGGCTGCCACGAGCTGAATCGAATGCAGCCAAGAGCGAGCGTCTAGGACTTACGGTTCAGGAGTTATTCACAGAAACATGGTTCTTTTACTGCCAGCCGCGAAAGCGAAAATAACCAAGATCGAGCGTCTAGGATTTACTTGTCAATAACTCGCCTGGGAAACATCCAGAGAAGTCAAACACAGTGCTCCTATACTAATTGCCTGGCGCTGAGACGAATGCCGCCAAGATCGAGCGTCTAGGACTTACGGTTCAAGAATTAGCTTTAGAAACATTTGCCTTAGGAACATGCAGAGAAGTCCAAGATAGTGTTTTTTAGACTGGCTGCCACGAGCTGAATCGAATGCAGCCAAGAGCGAGCGTCTAGGACTTACGGTTCAGGAGTTATTCACAGAAACATGGTTCTGAACATGCTGCCAATTGCTCGCCTGGGAAACATGCAGAGAAGTCCAAGATAGTGTTTTTTAGACTGGCTGCCACGAGCTGAATCGAATGCAGCCAAGAGCGAGCGTCTAGGACTTACGGTTCAGGAGTTATTCACAGAAACATGGTTCTGAACATGCTGCCAATTGCTCGCCTGGGAAACATGCAGAGAAGTCCAAGATAGTGTTTTTTAGACTGGCTGCCACGAGCTGAATCGAATGCAGCCAAGAGCGAGCGTCTAGGACTTACGGTTCAGGAGTTATTCACAGAAACATGGTTCTGAACATGCTGCCAATTGCTCGCCTGGGAAACATGCAGAGAAGTCCAAGATAGTGTTTTTTAGACTGGCTGCCACGAGCTGAATCGAATGCAGCCAAGAGCGAGCGTCTAGGACTTACGGTTCAGGAGTTATTCACAGAAACATGGTTCTGAACATGCTGCCAATTGCTCGCCTGGGAAACATGCAGAGAAGTCCAAGATAGTGTTTTTTAGACTGGCTGCCACGAGCTGAATCGAATGCAGCCAAGAGCGAGCGTCTAGGACTTACGGTTCAGGAGTTATTCACAGAAACATGGTTCTGAACATGCTGACAATTGCTCGCCTGGGAAACATGCAGAGAAGTCCAAGATAGTGTTTTTTAGACTGGCTGCCACGAGCTGAATCGAATGCAGCCAAGAGCGAGCGTCTAGGACTTACGGTTCAGGAGTTATTCACAGAAACATGGTTCTGAAAATGCTGCCAATTGCTCGCCTGGGAAACAAGCAGAGAAGTCCAAGATAGTGTTTTTTAGACTGGCTGCCACGAGCTGAATCGAATGCAGCCAAGAGCGAGCGTCTAGGACTTACGGTTCAGGAGTTATTCACAGAAACATGGTTCTTTTACTGCCAGCCGCGAAAGCGAAAATAACCAAGATCGAGCGTCTAGGATTTACTTGTCAATAACTCGCCTGGGAAACATCCAGAGAAGTCAAACACAGTGCTCCTATACTAATTGCGTGGCGCTGAGACGAATGCCGCCAAGATCGAGCGTCTAGGACTTACGGTTCAAGAATTAGCTTTAGAAACATTTGCCTTAGGAACATGCAGAGAAGTCCAAGATAGTGTTTTTTAGACTGGCTGCCACGAGCTGAATCGAATGCAGCCAAGAGCGAGCGTCTAGGACTTACGGTTCAGGAGTTATTCACAGAAACATGGTTCTGAACATGCTGCCAATTGCTCGCCTGGGAAACATGCAGAGAAGTCCAAGATAGTGTTTTTTAGACTGGCTGCCACGAGCTGAATCGAATGCAGCCAAGAGCGAGCGTCTAGGACTTACGGTTCAGGAGTTATTCACAGAAACATGGTTCTGAACATGCTGCCAATTGCTCGCCTGGGAAACATGCAGAGAAGTCCAAGATAGTGTTTTTTAGACTGGCTGCCACGAGCTGAATCGAATGCAGCCAAGAGCGAGCGTCTAGGACTTACGGTTCAGGAGTTATTCACAGAAACATGGTTCTGAACATGCTGCCAATTGCTCGCCTGGGAAACATGCAGAGAAGTCCAAGATAGTGTTTTTTAGACTGGCTGCCACGAGCTGAATCGAATGCAGCCAAGAGCGAGCGTCTAGGAATTACGGTTCAGGAGTTATTCACAGAAACATGGTTCTGAACATGCTGCCAATTGCTCGCCTGGGAAACATGCAGAGAAGTCCAAGATAGTGTTTTTTAGACTGGCTGCCACGAGCTGAATCGAATGCAGCCAAGAGCGAGCGTCTGTGACTTACGGTTCAGGAGTTATTCACAGAAACATGGTTCTGAACATGCTGCCAATTGCTCGCCTGGGAAACATGCAGAGAAGTCCAAGATAGTGTTTTTTAGACTGGCTGCCACGAGCTGAATCGAATGCAGCCAAGAGCGAGCGTCTAGGACTTACGGTTCAGGAGTTATTCACAGAAACATGGTTCTGAACATGCTGCCAATTGCTCGCCTGGGAAACATGCAGAGAAGTCCAAGATAGTGTTTTTTAGACTGGCTGCCACGAGCTGAATCGAATGCAGCCAAGAGCGAGCGTCTGTGACTTACGGTTCAGGAGTTATTCACAGAAACATGGTTCTGAACATGCTGCCAATTGCTCGCCTGGGAAACATGCAGAGAAGTCCAAGATAGTGTTTTTTAGACTGGCTGCCACGAGCTGAATCGAATGCAGCCAAGAGCGAGCGTCTAGGACTTACGGTTCAGGAGTTATTCACAGAAACATGGTTCTGAACATGCTGCCAATTGCTCGCCTGGGAAACATGCAGAGAAGTCCAAGATAGTGTTTTTTAGACTGGCTGCCACGAGCTGAATCGAATGCAGCCAAGAGCGAGCGTCTAGGACTTACGGTTCAGGAGTTATTCACAGAAACATGGTTCTTTTACTGCCAGCCGCGAAAGCGAAAATAACCAAGATCGAGCGTCTAGGATTTACTTGTCAATAACTCGCCTGGGAAACATCCAGAGAAGTCAAACACAGTGCTCCTATACTAATTGCCTGGCGCTGAGACGAATGCCGCCAAGATCGAGCGTCTAGGACTTACGGTTCAAGAATTAGCTTTAGAAACATTTGCCTTAGGAACATGCAGAGAAGTCCAAGATAGTGTTTTTTAGACTGGCTGCCACGAGCTGAATCGAATGCAGCCAAGAGCGAGCGTCTAGGACTTACGGTTCAGGAGTTATTCACAGAAACATGGTTCTGAACATGCTGCCAATTGCTCGCCTGGGAAACATGCAGAGAAGTCCAAGATAGTGTTTTTTAGACTGGCTGCCACGAGCTGAATCGAATGCAGCCAAGAGCGAGCGTCTAGGACTTACGGTTCAGGAGTTATTCACAGAAACATGGTTCTGAACATGCTGCCAATTGCTCGCCTGGGAAACATGCAGAGAAGTCCAAGATAGTGTTTTTTAGACTGGCTGCCACGAGCTGAATCGAATGCAGCCAAGAGCGAGCGTCTAGGACTTACGGTTCAGGAGTTATTCACAGAAACATGGTTCTGAACATGCTGCCAATTGCTCGCCTGGGAAACAAGCAGAGAAGTCCAAGATAGTGTTTTTTAGACTGGCTGCCACGAGCTGAATCGAATGCAGCCAAGAGCGAGCGTCTAGGACTTACGGTTCAGGAGTTATTCACAGAAACATGGTTCTTTTACTGCCAGCCGCGAAAGCGAAAATAACCAAGATCGAGCGTCTAGGATTTACTTGTCAATAACTCGCCTGGGAAACATCCAGAGAAGTCAAACACAGTGCTCCTATACTAATTGCCTGGCGCTGAGACGAATGCCGCCAAGATCGAGCGTCTAGGACTTACGGTTCAAGAATTAGCTTTAGAAACATTTGCCTTAGGAACATGCAGAGAAGTCCAAGATAGTGTTTTTTAGACTGGCTGCCACGAGCTGAATCGAATGCAGCCAAGAGCGAGCGTCTAGGACTTACGGTTCAGGAGTTATTCACAGAAACATGGTTCTGAACATGCTGCCAATTGCTCGCCTGGGAAACAAGCAGAGAAGTCCAAGATAGTGTTTTTTAGACTGGCTGCCACGAGCTGAATCGAATGCAGCCAAGAGCGAGCGTCTAGGACTTACGGTTCAGGAGTTATTCACAGAAACATGGTTCTTTTACTGCCAGCCGCGAAAGCGAAAATAACCAAGATCGAGCGTCTAGGATTTACTTGTCAATAACTCGCCTGGGAAACATCCAGAGAAGTCAAACACAGTGCTCCTATACTAATTGCGTGGCGCTGAGACGAATGCCGCCAAGATCGAGCGTCTAGGACTTACGGTTCAAGAATTAGCTTTAGAAACATTTGCCTTAGGAACATGCAGAGAAGTCCAAGATAGTGTTTTTTAGACTGGCTGCCACGAGCTGAATCGAATGCAGCCAAGAGCGAGCGTCTAGGACTTACGGTTCAGGAGTTATTCACAGAAACATGGTTCTGAACATGCTGCCAATTGCTCGCCTGGGAAACATGCAGAGAAGTCCAAGATAGTGTTTTTTAGACTGGCTGCCACGAGCTGAATCGAATGCAGCCAAGAGCGAGCGTCTAGGACTTACGGTTCAGGAGTTATTCACAGAAACATGGTTCTGAACATGCTGCCAATTGCTCGCCTGGGAAACATGCAGAGAAGTCCAAGATAGTGTTTTTTAGACTGGCTGCCACGAGCTGAATCGAATGCAGCCAAGAGCGAGCGTCTAGGACTTACGGTTCAGGAGTTATTCACAGAAACATGGTTCTGAACATGCTGCCAATTGCTCGCCTGGGAAACATGCAGAGAAGTCCAAGATAGTGTTTTTTAGACTGGCTGCCACGAGCTGAATCGAATGCAGCCAAGAGCGAGCGTCTGTGACTTACGGTTCAGGAGTTATTCACAGAAACATGGTTCTGAACATGCTGCCAATTGCTCGCCTGGGAAACATGCAGAGAAGTCCAAGATAGTGTTTTTTAGACTGGCTGCCACGAGCTGAATCGAATGCAGCCAAGAGCGAGCGTCTAGGACTTACGGTTCAGGAGTTATTCACAGAAACATGGTTCTGAACATGCTGCCAATTGCTCGCCTGGGAAAAATGCAGAGAAGTCCAAGATAGTGTTTTTTAGACTGGCTGCCACGAGCTGAATCGAATGCAGCCAAGAGCGAGCGTCTGTGACTTACGGTTCAGGAGTTATTCACAGAAACATGGTTCTGAACATGCTGCCAATTGCTCGCCTGGGAAACATGCAGAGAAGTCCAAGATAGTGTTTTTTAGACTGGCTGCCACGAGCTGAATCGAATGCAGCCAAGAGCGAGCGTCTAGGACTTACGGTTCAGGAGTTATTCACAGAAACATGGTTCTGAACATGCTGCCAATTGCTCGCCTGGGAAACATGCAGAGAAGTCCAAGATAGTGTTTTTTAGACTGGCTGCCACGAGCTGAATCGAATGCAGCCAAGAGCGAGCGTCTAGGACTTACGGTTCAGGAGTTATTCACAGAAACATGGTTCTGAACATGCTGCCAATTGCTCGCCTGGGAAACAAGCAGAGAAGTCCAAGATAGTGTTTTTTAGACTGGCTGCCACGAGCTGAATCGAATGCAGCCAAGAGCGAGCGTCTAGGACTTACGGTTCAGGAGTTATTCACAGAAACATGGTTCTTTTACTGCCAGCCGCGAAAGCGAAAATAACCAAGATCGAGCGTCTAGGATTTACTTGTCAATAACTCGCCTGGGAAACATCCAGAGAAGTCAAACACAGTGCTCCTATACTAATTGCCTGGCGCTGAGACGAATGCCGCCAAGATCGAGCGTCTAGGACTTACGGTTCAAGAATTAGCTTTAGAAACATTTGCCTTAGGAACATGCAGAGAAGTCCAAGATAGTGTTTTTTAGACTGGCTGCCACGAGCTGAATCGAATGCAGCCAAGAGCGAGCGTCTAGGACTTACGGTTCAGGAGTTATTCACAGAAACATGGTTCTTTTACTGCCAGCCGCGAAAGCGAAAATAACCAAGATCGAGCGTCTAGGATTTACTTGTCAATAACTCGCCTGGGAAACATCCAGAGAAGTCAAACACAGTGCTCCTATACTAATTGCCTGGCGCTGAGACGAATGCCGCCAAGATCGAGCGTCTAGGACTTACGGTTCAAGAATTAGCTTTAGAAACATTTGCCTTAGGAACATGCAGAGAAGTCCAAGATAGTGTTTTTTAGACTGGCTGCCACGAGCTGAATCGAATGCAGCCAAGAGCGAGCGTCTAGGACTTACGGTTCAGGAGTTATTCACAGAAACATGGTTCTGAACATGCTGCCAATTGCTCGCCTGGGAAACATGCAGAGAAGTCCAAGATAGTGTTTTTTAGACTGGCTGCCACGAGCTGAATCGAATGCAGCCAAGAGCGAGCGTCTAGGACTTACGGTTCAGGAGTTATTCACAGAAACATGGTTCTTTTACTGCCAGCCGCGAAAGCGAAAATAACCAAGATCGAGCGTCTAGGATTTACTTGTCAATAACTCGCCTGGGAAACATCCAGAGAAGTCAAACACAGTGCTCCTATACTAATTGCCTGGCGCTGAGACGAATGCCGCCAAGATCGAGCGTCTAGGACTTACGGTTCAAGAATTAGCTTTAGAAACATTTGCCTTAGGAACATGCAGAGAAGTCCAAGATAGTGTTTTTTAGACTGGCTGCCACGAGCTGAATCGAATGCAGCCAAGAGCGAGCGTCTAGGACTTACGGTTCAGGAGTTATTCACAGAAACATGGTTCTGAACATGCTGCCAATTGCTCGCCTGGGAAACATGCAGAGAAGTCCAAGATAGTGTTTTTTAGACTGGCTGCCACGAGCTGAATCGAATGCAGCCAAGAGCGAGCGTCTAGGACTTACGGTTCAGGAGTTATTCACAGAAACATGGTTCTGAACATGCTGCCAATTGCTCGCCTGGGAAACATGCAGAGAAGTCCAAGATAGTGTTTTTTAGACTGGCTGCCACGAGCTGAATCGAATGCAGCCAAGAGCGAGCGTCTGTGACTTACGGTTCAGGAGTTATTCACAGAAACATGGTTCTGAACATGCTGCCAATTGCTCGCCTGGGAAACATGCAGAGAAGTCCAAGATAGTGTTTTTTAGACTGGCTGCCACGAGCTGAATCGAATGCAGCCAAGAGCGAGCGTCTAGGACTTACGGTTCAGGAGTTATTCACAGAAACATGGTTCTGAACATGCTGCCAATTGCTCGCCTGGGAAACATGCAGAGAAGTCCAAGATAGTGTTTTTTAGACTGGCTGCCACGAGCTGAATCGAATGCAGCCAAGAGCGAGCGTCTGTGACTTACGGTTCAGGAGTTATTCACAGAAACATGGTTCTGAACATGCTGCCAATTGCTCGCCTGGGAAACATGCAGAGAAGTCCAAGATAGTGTTTTTTAGACTGGCTGCCACGAGCTGAATCGAATGCAGCCAAGAGCGAGCGTCTAGGACTTACGGTTCAGGAGTTATTCACAGAAACATGGTTCTGAACATGCTGCCAATTGCTCGCCTGGGAAACATGCAGAGAAGTCCAAGATAGTGTTTTTTAGACTGGCTGCCACGAGCTGAATCGAATGCAGCCAAGAGCGAGCGTCTGTGACTTACGGTTCAGGAGTTATTCACAGAAACATGGTTCTGAACATGCTGCCAATTGCTCGCCTGGGAAACATGCAGAGAAGTCCAAGATAGTGTTTTTTAGACTGGCTGCCACGAGCTGAATCGAATGCAGCCAAGAGCGAGCGTCTAGGACTTACGGTTCAGGAGTTATTCACAGAAACATGGTTCTGAACATGCTGCCAATTGCTCGCCTGGGAAACATGCAGAGAAGTCCAAGATAGTGTTTTTTAGACTGGCTGCCACGAGCTGAATCGAATGCAGCCAAGAGCGAGCGTCTAGGACTTACGGTTCAGGAGTTATTCACAGAAACATGGTTCTGAACATGCTGCCAATTGCTCGCCTGGGAAACAAGCAGAGAAGTCCAAGATAGTGTTTTTTAGACTGGCTGCCACGAGCTGAATCGAATGCAGCCAAGAGCGAGCGTCTAGGACTTACGGTTCAGGAGTTATTCACAGAAACATGGTTCTTTTACTGCCAGCCGCGAAAGCGAAAATAACCAAGATCGAGCGTCTAGGATTTACTTGTCAATAACTCGCCTGGGAAACATCCAGAGAAGTCAAACACAGTGCTCCTATACTAATTGCCTGGCGCTGAGACGAATGCCGCCAAGATCGAGCGTCTAGGACTTACGGTTCAAGAATTAGCTTTAGAAACATTTGCCTTAGGAACATGCAGAGAAGTCCAAGATAGTGTTTTTTAGACTGGCTGCCACGAGCTGAATCGAATGCAGCCAAGAGCGAGCGTCTAGGACTTACGGTTCAGGAGTTATTCACAGAAACATGGTTCTTTTACTGCCAGCCGCGAAAGCGAAAATAACCAAGATCGAGCGTCTAGGATTTACTTGTCAATAACTCGCCTGGGAAACATCCAGAGAAGTCAAACACAGTGCTCCTATACTAATTGCCTGGCGCTGAGACGAATGCCGCCAAGATCGAGCGTCTAGGACTTACGGTTCAAGAATTAGCTTTAGAAACATTTGCCTTAGGAACATGCAGAGAAGTCCAAGATAGTGTTTTTTAGACTGGCTGCCACGAGCTGAATCGAATGCAGCCAAGAGCGAGCGTCTAGGACTTACGGTTCAGGAGTTATTCACAGAAACATGGTTCTGAACATGCTGCCAATTGCTCGCCTGGGAAACATGCAGAGAAGTCCAAGATAGTGTTTTTTAGACTGGCTGCCACGAGCTGAATCGAATGCAGCCAAGAGCGAGCGTCTAGGACTTACGGTTCAGGAGTTATTCACAGAAACATGGTTCTTTTACTGCCAGCCGCGAAAGCGAAAATAACCAAGATCGAGCGTCTAGGATTTACTTGTCAATAACTCGCCTGGGAAACATCCAGAGAAGTCAAACACAGTGCTCCTATACTAATTGCCTGGCGCTGAGACGAATGCCGCCAAGATCGAGCGTCTAGGACTTACGGTTCAAGAATTAGCTTTAGAAACATTTGCCTTAGGAACATGCAGAGAAGTCCAAGATAGTGTTTTTTAGACTGGCTGCCACGAGCTGAATCGAATGCAGCCAAGAGCGAGCGTCTAGGACTTACGGTTCAGGAGTTATTCACAGAAACATGGTTCTGAACATGCTGCCAATTGCTCGCCTGGGAAACATGCAGAGAAGTCCAAGATAGTGTTTTTTAGACTGGCTGCCACGAGCTGAATCGAATGCAGCCAAGAGCGAGCGTCTAGGACTTACGGTTCAGGAGTTATTCACAGAAACATGGTTCTGAACATGCTGCCAATTGCTCGCCTGGGAAACATGCAGAGAAGTCCAAGATAGTGTTTTTTAGACTGGCTGCCACGAGCTGAATCGAATGCAGCCAAGAGCGAGCGTCTAGGACTTACGGTTCAGGAGTTATTCACAGAAACATGGTTCTGAACATGCTGCCAATTGCTCGCCTGGGAAACATGCAGAGAAGTCCAAGATAGTGTTTTTTAGACTGGCTGCCACGAGCTGAATCGAATGCAGCCAAGAGCGAGCGTCTAGGACTTACGGTTCAGGAGTTATTCACAGAAACATGGTTCTGAACATGCTGCCAATTGCTCGCCTGGGAAACATGCAGAGAAGTCCAAGATAGTGTTTTTTAGACTGGCTGCCACGAGCTGAATCGAATGCAGCCAAGAGCGAGCGTCTAGGACTTACGGTTCAGGAGTTATTCACAGAAACATGGTTCTGAACATGCTGCCAATTGCTCGCCTGGGAAACATGCAGAGAAGTCCAAGATAGTGTTTTTTAGACTGGCTGCCACGAGCTGAATCGAATGCAGCCAAGAGCGAGCGTCTAGGACTTACGGTTCAGGAGTTATTCACAGAAACATGGTTCTGAACATGCTGCCAATTGCTCGCCTGGGAAACATGCAGAGAAGTCCAAGATAGTGTTTTTTAGACTGGCTGCCACGAGCTGAATCGAATGCAGCCAAGAGCGAGCGTCTGTGACTTACGGTTCAGGAGTTATTCACAGAAACATGGTTCTGAACATGCTGCCAATTGCTCGCCTGGGAAACATGCAGAGAAGTCCAAGATAGTGTTTTTTAGACTGGCTGCCACGAGCTGAATCGAATGCAGCCAAGAGCGAGCGTCTAGGACTTACGGTTCAGGAGTTATTCACAGAAACATGGTTCTGAACATGCTGCCAATTGCTCGCCTGGGAAACATGCAGAGAAGTCCAAGATAGTGTTTTTTAGACTGGCTGCCACGAGCTGAATCGAATGCAGCCAAGAGCGAGCGTCTAGGACTTACGGTTCAGGAGTTATTCACAGAAACATGGTTCTGAACATGCTGCCAATTGCTCGCCTGGGAAACAAGCAGAGAAGTCCAAGATAGTGTTTTTTAGACTGGCTGCCACGAGCTGAATCGAATGCAGCCAAGAGCGAGCGTCTAGGACTTACGGTTCAGGAGTTATTCACAGAAACATGGTTCTTTTACTGCCAGCCGCGAAAGCGAAAATAACCAAGATCGAGCGTCTAGGATTTACTTGTCAATAACTCGCCTGGGAAACATCCAGAGAAGTCAAACACAGTGCTCCTATACTAATTGCCTGGCGCTGAGACGAATGCCGCCAAGATCGAGCGTCTAGGACTTACGGTTCAAGAATTAGCTTTAGAAACATTTGCCTTAGGAACATGCAGAGAAGTCCAAGATAGTGTTTTTTAGACTGGCTGCCACGAGCTGAATCGAATGCAGCCAAGAGCGAGCGTCTAGGACTTACGGTTCAGGAGTTATTCACAGAAACATGGTTCTGAACATGCTGCCAATTGCTCGCCTGGGAAACATGCAGAGAAGTCCAAGATAGTGTTTTTTAGACTGGCTGCCACGAGCTGAATCGAATGCAGCCAAGAGCGAGCGTCTAGGACTTACGGTTCAGGAGTTATTCACAGAAACATGGTTCTGAACATGCTGCCAATTGCTCGCCTGGGAAACATGCAGAGAAGTCCAAGATAGTGTTTTTTAGACTGGCTGCCACGAGCTGAATCGAATGCAGCCAAGAGCGAGCGTCTAGGACTTACGGTTCAGGAGTTATTCACAGAAACATGGTTCTGAACATGCTGCCAATTGCTCGCCTGGGAAACATGCAGAGAAGTCCAAGATAGTGTTTTTTAGACTGGCTGCCACGAGCTGAATCGAATGCAGCCAAGAGCGAGCGTCTAGGACTTACGGTTCAGGAGTTATTCACAGAAACATGGTTCTGAACATGCTGCCAATTGCTCGCCTGGGAAACATGCAGAGAAGTCCAAGATAGTGTTTTTTAGACTGGCTGCCACGAGCTGAATCGAATGCAGCCAAGAGCGAGCGTCTAGGACTTACGGTTCAGGAGTTATTCACAGAAACATGGTTCTGAACATGCTGCCAATTGCTCGCCTGGGAAACATGCAGAGAAGTCCAAGATAGTGTTTTTTAGACTGGCTGCCACGAGCTGAATCGAATGCAGCCAAGAGCGAGCGTCTAGGACTTACGGTTCAGGAGTTATTCACAGAAACATGGTTCTGAACATGCTGCCAATTGCTCGCCTGGGAAACATGCAGAGAAGTCCAAGATAGTGTTTTTTAGACTGGCTGCCACGAGCTGAATCGAATGCAGCCAAGAGCGAGCGTCTGTGACTTACGGTTCAGGAGTTATTCACAGAAACATGGTTCTGAACATGCTGCCAATTGCTCGCCTGGGAAACATGCAGAGAAGTCCAAGATAGTGTTTTTTAGACTGGCTGCCACGAGCTGAATCGAATGCAGCCAAGAGCGAGCGTCTAGGACTTGCGGTTCAGGAGTTATTCACAGAAACATGGTTCTGAACATGCTGCCAATTGCTCGCCTGGGAAACATGCAGAGAAGTCCAAGATAGTGTTTTTTAGACTGGCTGCCACGAGCTGAATCGAATGCAGCCAAGAGCGAGCGTCTAGGACTTACGGTTCAGGAGTTATTCACAGAAACATGGTTCTGAACATGCTGCCAATTGCTCGCCTGGGAAACAAGCAGAGAAGTCCAAGATAGTGTTTTTTAGACTGGCTGCCACGAGCTGAATCGAATGCAGCCAAGAGCGAGCGTCTAGGACTTACGGTTCAGGAGTTATTCACAGAAACATGGTTCTTTTACTGCCAGCCGCGAAAGCGAAAATAACCAAGATCGAGCGTCTAGGATTTACTTGTCAATAACTCGCCTGGGAAACATCCAGAGAAGTCAAACACAGTGCTCCTATACTAATTGCCTGGCGCTGAGACGAATGCCGCCAAGATCGAGCGTCTAGGACTTACGGTTCAAGAATTAGCTTTAGAAACATTTGCCTTAGGAACATGCAGAGAAGTCCAAGATAGTGTTTTTTAGACTGGCTGCCACGAGCTGAATCGAATGCAGCCAAGAGCGAGCGTCTAGGACTTACGGTTCAGGAGTTATTCACAGAAACATGGTTCTGAACATGCTGCCAATTGCTCGCCTGGGAAACATGCAGAGAAGTCCAAGATAGTGTTTTTTAGACTGGCTGCCACGAGCTGAATCGAATGCAGCCAAGAGCGAGCGTCTAGGACTTACGGTTCAGGAGTTATTCACAGAAACATGGTTCTTTTACTGCCAGCCGCGAAAGCGAAAATAACCAAGATCGAGCGTCTAGGATTTACTTGTCAATAACTCGCCTGGGAAACATCCAGAGAAGTCAAACACAGTGCTCCTATACTAATTGCCTGGCGCTGAGACGAATGCCGCCAAGATCGAGCGTCTAGGACTTACGGTTCAAGA
The DNA here is from genome assembly GCF_050947455.1 of Rhinoderma darwinii. Classification (NCBI taxonomy): domain Eukaryota; kingdom Metazoa; phylum Chordata; class Amphibia; order Anura; family Rhinodermatidae; genus Rhinoderma; species Rhinoderma darwinii. The sequence continues at coordinate 20,031 of NW_027462286.1, forward strand.
ATTAGCTTTAGAAACATTTGCCTTAGGAACATGCAGAGAAGTCCAAGATAGTGTTTTTTAGACTGGCTGCCACGAGCTGAATCGAATGCAGCCAAGAGCGAGCGTCTAGGACTTACGGTTCAGGAGTTATTCACAGAAACATGGTTCTGAACATGCTGCCAATTGCTCGCCTGGGAAACATGCAGAGAAGTCCAAGATAGTGTTTTTTAGACTGGCTGCCACGAGCTGAATCGAATGCAGCCAAGAGCGAGCGTCTAGGACTTACGGTTCAGGAGTTATTCACAGAAACATGGTTCTGAACATGCTGCCAATTGCTCGCCTGGGAAACATGCAGAGAAGTCCAAGATAGTGTTTTTTAGACTGGCTGCCACGAGCTGAATCGAATGCAGCCAAGAGCGAGCGTCTAGGACTTACGGTTCAGGAGTTATTCACAGAAACATGGTTCTGAACATGCTGCCAATTGCTCGCCTGGGAAACATGCAGAGAAGTCCAAGATAGTGTTTTTTAGACTGGCTGCCACGAGCTGAATCGAATGCAGCCAAGAGCGAGCGTCTAGGACTTACGGTTCAGGAGTTATTCACAGAAACATGGTTCTGAACATGCTGCCAATTGCTCGCCTGGGAAACATGCAGAGAAGTCCAAGATAGTGTTTTTTAGACTGGCTGCCACGAGCTGAATCGAATGCAGCCAAGAGCGAGCGTCTAGGACTTACGGTTCAGGAGTTATTCACAGAAACATGGTTCTGAACATGCTGCCAATTGCTCGCCTGGGAAACATGCAGAGAAGTCCAAGATAGTGTTTTTTAGACTGGCTGCCACGAGCTGAATCGAATGCAGCCAAGAGCGAGCGTCTGTGACTTACGGTTCAGGAGTTATTCACAGAAACATGGTTCTGAACATGCTGCCAATTGCTCGCCTGGGAAACATGCAGAGAAGTCCAAGATAGTGTTTTTTAGACTGGCTGCCACGAGCTGAATCGAATGCAGCCAAGAGCGAGCGTCTAGGACTTACGGTTCAGGAGTTATTCACAGAAACATGGTTCTGAACATGCTGCCAATTGCTCGCCTGGGAAACATGCAGAGAAGTCCAAGATAGTGTTTTTTAGACTGGCTGCCACGAGCTGAATCGAATGCAGCCAAGAGCGAGCGTCTAGGACTTACGGTTCAGGAGTTATTCACAGAAACATGGTTCTGAACATGCTGCCAATTGCTCGCCTGGGAAACATGCAGAGAAGTCCAAGATAGTGTTTTTTAGACTGGCTGCCACGAGCTGAATCGAATGCAGCCAAGAGCGAGCGTCTAGGACTTACGGTTCAGGAGTTATTCACAGAAACATGGTTCTGAACATGCTGCCAATTGCTCGCCTGGGAAACATGCAGAGAAGTCCAAGATAGTGTTTTTTAGACTGGCTGCCACGAGCTGAATCGAATGCAGCCAAGAGCGAGCGTCTAGGACTTACGGTTCAGGAGTTATTCACAGAAACATGGTTCTGAACATGCTGCCAATTGCTCGCCTGGGAAACATGCAGAGAAGTCCAAGATAGTGTTTTTTAGACTGGCTGCCACGAGCTGAATCGAATGCAGCCAAGAGCGAGCGTCTAGGACTTACGGTTCAGGAGTTATTCACAGAAACATGGTTCTGAACATGCTGCCAATTGCTCGCCTGGGAAACATGCAGAGAAGTCCAAGATAGTGTTTTTTAGACTGGCTGCCACGAGCTGAATCGAATGCAGCCAAGAGCGAGCGTCTGTGACTTACGGTTCAGGAGTTATTCACAGAAACATGGTTCTGAACATGCTGCCAATTGCTCGCCTGGGAAACATGCAGAGAAGTCCAAGATAGTGTTTTTTAGACTGGCTGCCACGAGCTGAATCGAATGCAGCCAAGAGCGAGCGTCTAGGACTTACGGTTCAGGAGTTATTCACAGAAACATGGTTCTGAACATGCTGCCAATTGCTCGCCTGGGAAACATGCAGAGAAGTCCAAGATAGTGTTTTTTAGACTGGCTGCCACGAGCTGAATCGAATGCAGCCAAGAGCGAGCGTCTAGGACTTACGGTTCAGTAGTTATTCACAGAAACATGGTTCTGAACATGCTGCCAATTGCTCGCCTGGGAAACAAGCAGAGAAGTCCAAGATAGTGTTTTTTAGACTGGCTGCCACGAGCTGAATCGAATGCAGCCAAGAGCGAGCGTCTAGGACTTACGGTTCAGGAGTTATTCACAGAAACATGGTTCTTTTACTGCCAGCCGCGAAAGCGAAAATAACCAAGATCGAGCGTCTAGGATTTACTTGTCAATAACTCGCCTGGAAAACATCCAGAGAAGTCAAACACAGTGCTCCTATACTAATTGCCTGGCGCTGAGACGAATGCCGCCAAGATCGAGCGTCTAGGACTTACGGTTCAAGAATTAGCTTTAGAAACATTTGCCTTAGGAACATGCAGAGAAGTCCAAGATAGTGTTTTTTAGACTGGCTGCCACGAGCTGAATCGAATGCAGCCAAGAGCGAGCGTCTAGGACTTACGGTTCAGGAGTTATTCACAGAAACATGGTTCTGAACATGCTGCCAATTGCTCGCCTGGGAAACATGCAGAGAAGTCCAAGATAGTGTTTTTTAGACTGGCTGCCACGAGCTGAATCGAATGCAGCCAAGAGCGAGCGTCTAGGACTTACGGTTCAGGAGTTATTCACAGAAACATGGTTCTTTTACTGCCAGCCGCGAAAGCGAAAATAACCAAGATCGAGCGTCTAGGATTTACTTGTCAATAACTCGCCTGGGAAACATCCAGAGAAGTCAAACACAGTGCTCCTATACTAATTGCCTGGCGCTGAGACGAATGCCGCCAAGATCGAGCGTCTAGGACTTACGGTTCAAGAATTAGCTTTAGAAACATTTGCCTTAGGAACATGCAGAGAAGTCCAAGATAGTGTTTTTTAGACTGGCTGCCACGAGCTGAATCGAATGCAGCCAAGAGCGAGCGTCTAGGACTTACGGTTCAGGAGTTATTCACAGAAACATGGTTCTGAACATGCTGCCAATTGCTCGCCTGGGAAACATGCAGAGAAGTCCAAGATAGTGTTTTTTAGACTGGCTGCCACGAGCTGAATCGAATGCAGCCAAGAGCGAGCGTCTAGGACTTACGGTTCAGGAGTTATTCACAGAAACATGGTTCTGAACATGCTGCCAATTGCTCGCCTGGGAAACATGCAGAGAAGTCCAAGATAGTGTTTTTTAGACTGGCTGCCACGAGCTGAATCGAATGCAGCCAAGAGCGAGCGTCTAGGACTTACGGTTCAGGAGTTATTCACAGAAACATGGTTCTGAACATGCTGCCAATTGCTCGCCTGGGAAACATGCAGAGAAGTCCAAGATAGTGTTTTTTAGACTGGCTGCCACGAGCTGAATCGAATGCAGCCAAGAGCGAGCGTCTAGGACTTACGGTTCAGGAGTTATTCACAGAAACATGGTTCTGAACATGCTGACAATTGCTCGCCTGGGAAACATCCAGAGAAGTCAAACACAGTGCTCCTATACTAATTGCCTGGCGCTGAGACGAATGCCGCCAAGATCGAGCGTCTAGGACTTACGGTTCAAGAATTAGCTTTAGAAACATTTGCCTTAGGAACATGCAGAGAAGTCCAAGATAGTGTTTTTTAGACTGGCTGCCACGAGCTGAATCGAATGCAGCCAAGAGCGAGCGTCTAGGACTTACGGTTCAGGAGTTATTCACAGAAACATGGTTCTGAACATGCTGCCAATTGCTCGCCTGGGAAACATCCAGAGAAGTCCAAGATAGTGTTTTTTAGACTGGCTGCCACGAGCTGAATCGAATGCAGCCAAGAGCGAGCGTCTAGGACTTACGGTTCAGGAGTTATTCACAGAAACATGGTTCTGAACATGCTGACAATTGCTCGCCTGGGAAACATCCAGAGAAGTCAAACACAGTGCTCCTATACTAATTGCCTGGCGCTGAGACGAATGCCGCCAAGATCGAGCGTCTAGGACTTACGGTTCAAGAATTAGCTTTAGAAACATTTGCCTTAGGAACATGCAGAGAAGTCCAAGATAGTGTTTTTTAGACTGGCTGCCACGAGCTGAATCGAATGCAGCCAAGAGCGAGCGTCTAGGACTTACGGTTCAGGAGTTATTCACAGAAACATGGTTCTGAACATGCTGCCAATTGCTCGCCTGGGAAACATGCAGAGAAGTCCAAGATAGTGTTTTTTAGACTGGCTGCCACGAGCTGAATCGAATGCAGCCAAGAGCGAGCGTCTAGGACTTACGGTTCAGGAGTTATTCACAGAAACATGGTTCTTTTACTGCCAGCCGCGAAAGCGAAAATAACCAAGATCGAGCGTCTAGGATTTACTTGTCAATAACTCGCCTGGGAAACATCCAGAGAAGTCAAACACAGTGCTCCTATACTAATTGCCTGGCGCTGAGACGAATGCCGCCAAGATCGAGCGTCTAGGACTTACGGTTCAAGAATTAGCTTTAGAAACATTTGCCTTAGGAACATGCAGAGAAGTCCAAGATAGTGTTTTTTAGACTGGCTGCCACGAGCTGAATCGAATGCAGCCAAGAGCGAGCGTCTAGGACTTACGGTTCAGGAGTTATTCACAGAAACATGGTTCTGAACATGCTGCCAATTGCTCGCCTGGGAAACATGCAGAGAAGTCCAAGATAGTGTTTTTTAGACTGGCTGCCACGAGCTGAATCGAATGCAGCCAAGAGCGAGCGTCTAGGACTTACGGTTCAGGAGTTATTCACAGAAACATGGTTCTGAACATGCTGCCAATTGCTCGCCTGGGAAACATGCAGAGAAGTCCAAGATAGTGTTTTTTAGACTGGCTGCCACGAGCTGAATCGAATGCAGCCAAGAGCGAGCGTCTAGGACTTACGGTTCAGGAGTTATTCACAGAAACATGGTTCTGAACATGCTGCCAATTGCTCGCCTGGGAAACATGCAGAGAAGTCCAAGATAGTGTTTTTTAGACTGGCTGCCACGAGCTGAATCGAATGCAGCCAAGAGCGAGCGTCTAGGACTTACGGTTCAGGAGTTATTCACAGAAACATGGTTCTGAACATGCTGACAATTGCTCGCCTGGGAAACATGCAGAGAAGTCCAAGATAGTGTTTTTTAGACTGGCTGCCACGAGCTGAATCGAATGCAGCCAAGAGCGAGCGTCTAGGACTTACGGTTCAGGAGTTATTCACAGAAACATGGTTCTGAAAATGCTGCCAATTGCTCGCCTGGGAAACAAGCAGAGAAGTCCAAGATAGTGTTTTTTAGACTGGCTGCCACGAGCTGAATCGAATGCAGCCAAGAGCGAGCGTCTAGGACTTACGGTTCAGGAGTTATTCACAGAAACATGGTTCTTTTACTGCCAGCCGCGAAAGCGAAAATAACCAAGATCGAGCGTCTAGGATTTACTTGTCAATAACTCGCCTGGGAAACATCCAGAGAAGTCAAACACAGTGCTCCTATACTAATTGCGTGGCGCTGAGACGAATGCCGCCAAGATCGAGCGTCTAGGACTTACGGTTCAAGAATTAGCTTTAGAAACATTTGCCTTAGGAACATGCAGAGAAGTCCAAGATAGTGTTTTTTAGACTGGCTGCCACGAGCTGAATCGAATGCAGCCAAGAGCGAGCGTCTAGGACTTACGGTTCAGGAGTTATTCACAGAAACATGGTTCTGAACATGCTGCCAATTGCTCGCCTGGGAAACATGCAGAGAAGTCCAAGATAGTGTTTTTTAGACTGGCTGCCACGAGCTGAATCGAATGCAGCCAAGAGCGAGCGTCTAGGACTTACGGTTCAGGAGTTATTCACAGAAACATGGTTCTGAACATGCTGCCAATTGCTCGCCTGGGAAACATGCAGAGAAGTCCAAGATAGTGTTTTTTAGACTGGCTGCCACGAGCTGAATCGAATGCAGCCAAGAGCGAGCGTCTAGGACTTACGGTTCAGGAGTTATTCACAGAAACATGGTTCTTTTACTGCCAGCCGCGAAAGCGAAAATAACCAAGATCGAGCGTCTAGGATTTACTTGTCAATAACTCGCCTGGGAAACATCCAGAGAAGTCAAACACAGTGCTCCTATACTAATTGCGTGGCGCTGAGACGAATGCCGCCAAGATCGAGCGTCTAGGACTTACGGTTCAAGAATTAGCTTTAGAAACATTTGCCTTAGGAACATGCAGAGAAGTCCAAGATAGTGTTTTTTAGACTGGCTGCCACGAGCTGAATCGAATGCAGCCAAGAGCGAGCGTCTAGGACTTACGGTTCAGGAGTTATTCACAGAAACATGGTTCTGAACATGCTGCCAATTGCTCGCCTGGGAAACATGCAGAGAAGTCCAAGATAGTGTTTTTTAGACTGGCTGCCACGAGCTGAATCGAATGCAGCCAAGAGCGAGCGTCTAGGACTTACGGTTCAGGAGTTATTCACAGAAACATGGTTCTGAACATGCTGCCAATTGCTCGCCTGGGAAACATGCAGAGAAGTCCAAGATAGTGTTTTTTAGACTGGCTGCCACGAGCTGAATCGAATGCAGCCAAGAGCGAGCGTCTAGGACTTACGGTTCAGGAGTTATTCACAGAAACATGGTTCTGAACATGCTGCCAATTGCTCGCCTGGGAAACAAGCAGAGAAGTCCAAGATAGTGTTTTTTAGACTGGCTGCCACGAGCTGAATCGAATGCAGCCAAGAGCGAGCGTCTAGGACTTACGGTTCAGGAGTTATTCACAGAAACATGGTTCTTTTACTGCCAGCCGCGAAAGCGAAAATAACCAAGATCGAGCGTCTAGGATTTACTTGTCAATAACTCGCCTGGGAAACATCCAGAGAAGTCAAACACAGTGCTCCTATACTAATTGCCTGGCGCTGAGACGAATGCCGCCAAGATCGAGCGTCTAGGACTTACGGTTCAAGAATTAGCTTTAGAAACATTTGCCTTAGGAACATGCAGAGAAGTCCAAGATAGTGTTTTTTAGACTGGCTGCCACGAGCTGAATCGAATGCAGCCAAGAGCGAGCGTCTAGGACTTACGGTTCAGGAGTTATTCACAGAAACATGGTTCTGAACATGCTGCCAATTGCTCGCCTGGGAAACATGCAGAGAAGTCCAAGATAGTGTTTTTTAGACTGGCTGCCACGAGCTGAATCGAATGCAGCCAAGAGCGAGCGTCTAGGACTTACGGTTCAGGAGTTATTCACAGAAACATGGTTCTGAACATGCTGCCAATTGCTCGCCCTGGGAAACATGCAGAGAAGTCCAAGATAGTGTTTTTTAGACTGGCTGCCACGAGCTGAATCGAATGCAGCCAAGAGCGAGCGTCTAGGACTTACGGTTCAGGAGTTATTCACAGAAACATGGTTCTTTTACTGCCAGCCGCGAAAGCGAAAATAACCAAGATCGAGCGTCTAGGATTTACTTGTCAATAACTCGCCTGGGAAACATCCAGAGAAGTCAAACACAGTGCTCCTATACTAATTGCGTGGCGCTGAGACGAATGCCGCCAAGATCGAGCGTCTAGGACTTACGGTTCAAGAATTAGCTTTAGAAACATTTGCCTTAGGAACATGCAGAGAAGTCCAAGATAGTGTTTTTTAGACTGGCTGCCACGAGCTGAATCGAATGCAGCCAAGAGCGAGCGTCTAGGACTTACGGTTCAGGAGTTATTCACAGAAACATGGTTCTGAACATGCTGCCAATTGCTCGCCTGGGAAACATGCAGAGAAGTCCAAGATAGTGTTTTTTAGACTGGCTGCCACGAGCTGAATCGAATGCAGCCAAGAGCGAGCGTCTAGGACTTACGGTTCAGGAGTTATTCACAGAAACATGGTTCTGAACATGCTGCCAATTGCTCGCCTGGGAAACATGCAGAGAAGTCCAAGATAGTGTTTTTTAGACTGGCTGCCACGAGCTGAATCGAATGCAGCCAAGAGCGAGCGTCTAGGACTTACGGTTCAGGAGTTATTCACAGAAACATGGTTCTGAACATGCTGCCAATTGCTCGCCTGGGAAACAAGCAGAGAAGTCCAAGATAGTGTTTTTTAGACTGGCTGCCACGAGCTGAATCGAATGCAGCCAAGAGCGAGCGTCTAGGACTTACGGTTCAGGAGTTATTCACAGAAACATGGTTCTTTTACTGCCAGCCGCGAAAGCGAAAATAACCAAGATCGAGCGTCTAGGATTTACTTGTCAATAACTCGCCTGGGAAACATCCAGAGAAGTCAAACACAGTGCTCCTATACTAATTGCCTGGCGCTGAGACGAATGCCGCCAAGATCGAGCGTCTAGGACTTACGGTTCAAGAATTAGCTTTAGAAACATTTGCCTTAGGAACATGCAGAGAAGTCCAAGATAGTGTTTTTTAGACTGGCTGCCACGAGCTGAATCGAATGCAGCCAAGAGCGAGCGTCTAGGACTTACGGTTCAGGAGTTATTCACAGAAACATGGTTCTGAACATGCTGCCAATTGCTCGCCTGGGAAACATGCAGAGAAGTCCAAGATAGTGTTTTTTAGACTGGCTGCCACGAGCTGAATCGAATGCAGCCAAGATGCGAGCGTCTAGGACTTACGGTTCAGGAGTTATTCACAGAAACATGGTTCTTTTACTGCCAGCCGCGAAAGCGAAAATAACCAAGATCGAGCGTCTAGGATTTACTTGTCAATAACTCGCCTGGGAAACATCCAGAGAAGTCAAACACAGTGCTCCTATACTAATTGCCTGGCGCTGAGACGAATGCCGCCAAGATCGAGCGTCTAGGACTTACGGTTCAAGAATTAGCTTTAGAAACATTTGCCTTAGGAACATGCAGAGAAGTCCAAGATAGTGTTTTTTAGACTGGCTGCCACGAGCTGAATCGAATGCAGCCAAGAGCGAGCGTCTAGGACTTACGGTTCAGGAGTTATTCACAGAAACATGGTTCTGAACATGCTGCCAATTGCTCGCCTGGGAAACATGCAGAGAAGTCCAAGATAGTGTTTTTTAGACTGGCTGCCACGAGCTGAATCGAATGCAGCCAAGAGCGAGCGTCTAGGACTTACGGTTCAGGAGTTATTCACAGAAACATGGTTCTGAACATGCTGCCAATTGCTCGCCTGGGAAACATGCAGAGAAGTCCAAGATAGTGTTTTTTAGACTGGCTGCCACGAGCTGAATCGAATGCAGCCAAGAGCGAGCGTCTAGGACTTACGGTTCAGGAGTTATTCACAGAAACATGGTTCTGAACATGCTGCCAATTGCTCGCCTGGGAAACATGCAGAGAAGTCCAAGATAGTGTTTTTTAGACTGGCTGCCACGAGCTGAATCGAATGCAGCCAAGAGCGAGCGTCTAGGACTTACGGTTCAGGAGTTATTCACAGAAACATGGTTCTGAACATGCTGACAATTGCTCGCCTGGGAAACATGCAGAGAAGTCCAAGATAGTGTTTTTTAGACTGGCTGCCACGAGCTGAATCGAATGCAGCCAAGAGCGAGCGTCTAGGACTTACGGTTCAGGAGTTATTCACAGAAACATGGTTCTGAAAATGCTGCCAATTGCTCGCCTGGGAAACAAGCAGAGAAGTCCAAGATAGTGTTTTTTAGACTGGCTGCCACGAGCTGAATCGAATGCAGCCAAGAGCGAGCGTCTAGGACTTACGGTTCAGGAGTTATTCACAGAAACATGGTTCTTTTACTGCCAGCCGCGAAAGCGAAAATAACCAAGATCGAGCGTCTAGGATTTACTTGTCAATAACTCGCCTGGGAAACATCCAGAGAAGTCAAACACAGTGCTCCTATACTAATTGCGTGGCGCTGAGACGAATGCCGCCAAGATCGAGCGTCTAGGACTTACGGTTCAAGAATTAGCTTTAGAAACATTTGCCTTAGGAACATGCAGAGAAGTCCAAGATAGTGTTTTTTAGACTGGCTGCCACGAGCTGAATCGAATGCAGCCAAGAGCGAGCGTCTAGGACTTACGGTTCAGGAGTTATTCACAGAAACATGGTTCTGAACATGCTGCCAATTGCTCGCCTGGGAAACATGCAGAGAAGTCCAAGATAGTGTTTTTTAGACTGGCTGCCACGAGCTGAATCGAATGCAGCCAAGAGCGAGCGTCTAGGACTTACGGTTCAGGAGTTATTCACAGAAACATGGTTCTGAACATGCTGCCAATTGCTCGCCTGGGAAACATGCAGAGAAGTCCAAGATAGTGTTTTTTAGACTGGCTGCCACGAGCTGAATCGAATGCAGCCAAGAGCGAGCGTCTAGGACTTACGGTTCAGGAGTTATTCACAGAAACATGGTTCTGAACATGCTGCCAATTGCTCGCCTGGGAAACAAGCAGAGAAGTCCAAGATAGTGTTTTTTAGACTGGCTGCCACGAGCTGAATCGAATGCAGCCAAGAGCGAGCGTCTAGGACTTACGGTTCAGGAGTTATTCACAGAAACATGGTTCTTTTACTGCCAGCCGCGAAAGCGAAAATAACCAAGATCGAGCGTCTAGGATTTACTTGTCAATAACTCGCCTGGGAAACATCCAGAGAAGTCAAACACAGTGCTCCTATACTAATTGCCTGGCGCTGAGACGAATGCGGCCAAGATCGAGCGTCTAGGACTTACGGTTCAAGAATTAGCTTTAGAAACATTTGCCTTAGGAACATGCAGAGAAGTCCAAGATAGTGTTTTTTAGACTGGCTGCCACGAGCTGAATCGAATGCAGCCAAGAGCGAGCGTCTAGGACTTACGGTTCAGGAGTTATTCACAGAAACATGGTTCTGAACATGCTGCCAATTGCTCGCCTGGGAAACATGCAGAGAAGTCCAAGATAGTGTTTTTTAGACTGGCTGCCACGAGCTGAATCGAATGCAGCCAAGAGCGAGCGTCTAGGACTTACGGTTCAGGAGTTATTCACAGAAACATGGTTCTTTTACTGCCAGCCGCGAAAGCGAAAATAACCAAGATCGAGCGTCTAGGATTTACTTGTCAATAACTCGCCTGGGAAACATCCAGAGAAGTAAAACACAGTGCTCCTATACTAATTGCGTGGCGCTGAGACGAATGCCGCCAAGATCGAGCGTCTAGGACTTACGGTTCAAGAATTAGCTTTAGAAACATTTGCCTTAGGAACATGCAGAGAAGTCCAAGATAGTGTTTTTTAGACTGGCTGCCACGAGCTGAATCGAATGCAGCCAAGAGCGAGCGTCTAGGACTTACGGTTCAGGAGTTATTCACAGAAACATGGTTCTGAACATGCTGCCAATTGCTCGCCTGGGAAACATGCAGAGAAGTCCAAGATAGTGTTTTTTAGACTGGCTGCCACGAGCTGAATCGAATGCAGCCAAGAGCGAGCGTCTAGGACTTACGGTTCAGGAGTTATTCACAGAAACATGGTTCTGAACATGCTGACAATTGCTCGCCTGGGAAACATGCAGAGAAGTCCAAGATAGTGTTTTTTAGACTGGCTGCCACGAGCTGAATCGAATGCAGCCAAGAGCGAGCGTCTAGGACTTACGGTTCAGGAGTTATTCACAGAAACATGGTTCTGAACATGCTGCCAATTGCTCGCCTGGGAAACAAGCAGAGAAGTCCAAGATAGTGTTTTTTAGACTGGCTGCCACGAGCTGAATCGAATGCAGCCAAGAGCGAGCGTCTAGGACTTACGGTTCAGGAGTTATTCACAGAAACATGGTTCTTTTACTGCCAGCCGCGAAAGCGAAAATAACCAAGATCGAGCGTCTAGGATTTACTTGTCAATAACTCGCCTGGGAAACATCCAGAGAAGTCAAACACAGTGCTCCTATACTAATTGCCTGGCGCTGAGACGAATGCCGCCAAGATCGAGCGTCTAGGACTTACGGTTCAAGAATTAGCTTTAGAAACATTTGCCTTAGGAACATGCAGAGAAGTCCAAGATAGTGTTTTTTAGACTGGCTGCCACGAGCTGAATCGAATGCAGCCAAGAGCGAGCGTCTAGGACTTACGGTTCAGGAGTTATTCACAGAAACATGGTTCTGAACATGCTGCCAATTGCTCGCCTGGGAAACATGCAGAGAAGTCCAAGATAGTGTTTTTTAGACTGGCTGCCACGAGCTGAATCGAATGCAGCCAAGAGCGAGCGTCTAGGACTTACGGTTCAGGAGTTATTCACAGAAACATGGTTCTTTTACTGCCAGCCGCGAAAGCGAAAATAACCAAGATCGAGCGTCTAGGATTTACTTGTCAATAACTCGCCTGGGAAACATCCAGAGAAGTCAAACACAGTGCTCCTATACTAATTGCCTGGCGCTGAGACGAATGCCGCCAAGATCGAGCGTCTAGGACTTACGGTTCAAGAATTAGCTTTAGAAACATTTGCCTTAGGAACATGCAGAGAAGTCCAAGATAGTGTTTTTTAGACTGGCTGCCACGAGCTGAATCGAATGCAGCCAAGAGCGAGCGTCTAGGACTTACGGTTCAGGAGTTATTCACAGAAACATGGTTCTGAACATGCTGCCAATTGCTCGCCTGGGAAACATGCAGAGAAGTCCAAGATAGTGTTTTTTAGACTGGCTGCCACGAGCTGAATCGAATGCAGCCAAGAGCGAGCGTCTAGGACTTACGGTTCAGGAGTTATTCACAGAAACATGGTTCTGAACATGCTGACAATTGCTCGCCTGGGAAACATCCAGAGAAGTCAAACACAGTGCTCCTATACTAATTGCCTGGCGCTGAGACGAATGCCGCCAAGATCGAGCGTCTAGGACTTACGGTTCAAGAATTAGCTTTAGAAACATTTGCCTTAGGAACATGCAGAGAAGTCCAAGATAGTGTTTTTTAGACTGGCTGCCACGAGCTGAATCGAATGCAGCCAAGAGCGAGCGTCTAGGACTTACGGTTCAGGAGTTATTCACAGAAACATGGTTCTGAACATGCTGCCAATTGCTCGCCTGGGAAACATGCAGAGAAGTCCAAGATAGTGTTTTTTAGACTGGCTGCCACGAGCTGAATCGAATGCAGCCAAGAGCGAGCGTCTAGGACTTACGGTTCAGGAGTTATTCACAGAAACATGGTTCTGAACATGCTGCCAATTGCTCGCCTGGGAAACATGCAGAGAAGTCCAAGATAGTGTTTTTTTAGACTGGCTGCCACGAGCTGAATCGAATGCAGCCAAGAGCGAGCGTCTAGGACTTACGGTTCAGGAGTTATTCACAGAAACATGGTTCTGAACATGCTGCCAATTGCTCGCCTGGGAAACATGCAGAGAAGTCCAAGATAGTGTTTTTTAGACTGGCTGCCACGAGCTGAATCGAATGCAGCCAAGAGCGAGCGTCTAGGAATTACGGTTCAGGAGTTATTCACAGAAACATGGTTCTGAACATGCTGCCAATTGCTCGCCTGGGAAACATGCAGAGAAGTCCAAGATAGTGTTTTTTTAGACTGGCTGCCACGAGCTGAATCGAATGCAGCCAAGAGCGAGCGTCTGTGACTTACGGTTCAGGAGTTATTCACAGAAACATGGTTCTGAACATGCTGCCAATTGCTCGCCTGGGAAACATGCAGAGAAGTCCAAGATAGTGTTTTTTAGACTGGCTGCCACGAGCTGAATCGAATGCAGCCAAGAGCGAGCGTCTAGGACTTACGGTTCAGGAGTTATTCACAGAAACATGGTTCTGAACATGCTGCCAATTGCTCGCCTGGGAAACATGCAGAGAAGTCCAAGATAGTGTTTTTTAGACTGGCTGCCACGAGCTGAATCGAATGCAGCCAAGAGCGAGCGTCTGTGACTTACGGTTCAGGAGTTATTCACAGAAACATGGTTCTGAACATGCTGCCAATTGCTCGCCTGGGAAACATGCAGAGAAGTCCAAGATAGTGTTTTTTAGACTGGCTGCCACGAGCTGAATCGAATGCAGCCAAGAGCGAGCGTCTAGGACTTACGGTTCAGGAGTTATTCACAGAAACATGGTTCTGAACATGCTGCCAATTGCTCGCCTGGGAAACATGCAGAGAAGTCCAAGATAGTGTTTTTTAGACTGGCTGCCACGAGCTGAATCGAATGCAGCCAAGAGCGAGCGTCTAGGACTTACGGTTCAGGAGTTATTCACAGAAACATGGTTCTTTTACTGCCAGCCGCGAAAGCGAAAATAACCAAGATCGAGCGTCTAGGATTTACTTGTCAATAACTCGCCTGGGAAACATCCAGAGAAGTCAAACACAGTGCTCCTATACTAATTGCCTGGCGCTGAGACGAATGCCGCCAAGATCGAGCGTCTAGGACTTACGGTTCAAGAATTAGCTTTAGAAACATTTGCCTTAGGAACATGCAGAGAAGTCCAAGATAGTGTTTTTTAGACTGGCTGCCACGAGCTGAATCGAATGCAGCCAAGAGCGAGCGTCTAGGACTTACGGTTCAGGAGTTATTCACAGAAACATGGTTCTGAACATGCTGCCAATTGCTCGCCTGGGAAACATGCAGAGAAGTCCAAGATAGTGTTTTTTAGACTGGCTGCCACGAGCTGAATCGAATGCAGCCAAGAGCGAGCGTCTAGGACTTACGGTTCAGGAGTTATTCACAGAAACATGGTTCTGAACATGCTGCCAATTGCTCGCCTGGGAAACATGCAGAGAAGTCCAAGATAGTGTTTTTTAGACTGGCTGCCACGAGCTGAATCGAATGCAGCCAAGAGCGAGCGTCTAGGACTTACGGTTCAGGAGTTATTCACAGAAACATGGTTCTGAACATGCTGCCAATTGCTCGCCTGGGAAACAAGCAGAGAAGTCCAAGATAGTGTTTTTTAGACTGGCTGCCACGAGCTGAATCGAATGCAGCCAAGAGCGAGCGTCTAGGACTTACGGTTCAGGAGTTATTCACAGAAACATGGTTCTTTTACTGCCAGCCGCGAAAGCGAAAATAACCAAGATCGAGCGTCTAGGATTTACTTGTCAATAACTCGCCTGGGAAACATCCAGAGAAGTCAAACACAGTGCTCCTATACTAATTGCCTGGCGCTGAGACGAATGCCGCCAAGATCGAGCGTCTAGGACTTACGGTTCAAGAATTAGCTTTAGAAACATTTGCCTTAGGAACATGCAGAGAAGTCCAAGATAGTGTTTTTTAGACTGGCTGCCACGAGCTGAATCGAATGCAGCCAAGAGCGAGCGTCTAGGACTTACGGTTCAGGAGTTATTCACAGAAACATGGTTCTGAACATGCTGCCAATTGCTCGCCTGGGAAACAAGCAGAGAAGTCCAAGATAGTGTTTTTTAGACTGGCTGCCACGAGCTGAATCGAATGCAGCCAAGAGCGAGCGTCTAGGACTTACGGTTCAGGAGTTATTCACAGAAACATGGTTCTTTTACTGCCAGCCGCGAAAGCGAAAATAACCAAGATCGAGCGTCTAGGATTTACTTGTCAATAACTCGCCTGGGAAACATCCAGAGAAGTCAAACACAGTGCTCCTATACTAATTGCGTGGCGCTGAGACGAATGCCGCCAAGATCGAGCGTCTAGGACTTACGGTTCAAGAATTAGCTTTAGAAACATTTGCCTTAGGAACATGCAGAGAAGTCCAAGATAGTGTTTTTTAGACTGGCTGCCACGAGCTGAATCGAATGCAGCCAAGAGCGAGCGTCTAGGACTTACGGTTCAGGAGTTATTCACAGAAACATGGTTCTGAACATGCTGCCAATTGCTCGCCTGGGAAACATGCAGAGAAGTCCAAGATAGTGTTTTTTAGACTGGCTGCCACGAGCTGAATCGAATGCAGCCAAGAGCGAGCGTCTAGGACTTACGGTTCAGGAGTTATTCACAGAAACATGGTTCTGAACATGCTGCCAATTGCTCGCCTGGGAAACATGCAGAGAAGTCCAAGATAGTGTTTTTTAGACTGGCTGCCACGAGCTGAATCGAATGCAGCCAAGAGCGAGCGTCTAGGACTTACGGTTCAGGAGTTATTCACAGAAACATGGTTCTGAACATGCTGCCAATTGCTCGCCTGGGAAACATGCAGAGAAGTCCAAGATAGTGTTTTTTAGACTGGCTGCCACGAGCTGAATCGAATGCAGCCAAGAGCGAGCGTCTGTGACTTACGGTTCAGGAGTTATTCACAGAAACATGGTTCTGAACATGCTGCCAATTGCTCGCCTGGGAAACATGCAGAGAAGTCCAAGATAGTGTTTTTTAGACTGGCTGCCACGAGCTGAATCGAATGCAGCCAAGAGCGAGCGTCTAGGACTTACGGTTCAGGAGTTATTCACAGAAACATGGTTCTGAACATGCTGCCAATTGCTCGCCTGGGAAACATGCAGAGAAGTCCAAGAT
The DNA here is from genome assembly GCF_050947455.1 of Rhinoderma darwinii. Lineage (NCBI taxonomy): Eukaryota > Metazoa > Chordata > Amphibia > Anura > Rhinodermatidae > Rhinoderma > Rhinoderma darwinii. The sequence continues at coordinate 36,326 of NW_027462286.1, forward strand.
AGTGTTTTTTAGACTGGCTGCCACGAGCTGAATCGAATGCAGCCAAGAGCGAGCGTCTAGGACTTACGGTTCAGGAGTTATTCACAGAAACATGGTTCTGAACATGCTGCCAATTGCTCGCCTGGGAAACAAGCAGAGAAGTCCAAGATAGTGTTTTTTAGACTGGCTGCCACGAGCTGAATCGAATGCAGCCAAGAGCGAGCGTCTAGGACTTACGGTTCAGGAGTTATTCACAGAAACATGGTTCTTTTACTGCCAGCCGCGAAAGCGAAAATAACCAAGATCGAGCGTCTAGGATTTACTTGTCAATAACTCGCCTGGGAAACATCCAGAGAAGTCAAACACAGTGCTCCTATACTAATTGCCTGGCGCTGAGACGAATGCCGCCAAGATCGAGCGTCTAGGACTTACGGTTCAAGAATTAGCTTTAGAAACATTTGCCTTAGGAACATGCAGAGAAGTCCAAGATAGTGTTTTTTAGACTGGCTGCCACGAGCTGAATCGAATGCAGCCAAGAGCGAGCGTCTAGGACTTACGGTTCAGGAGTTATTCACAGAAACATGGTTCTGAACATGCTGCCAATTGCTCGCCTGGGAAACATGCAGAGAAGTCCAAGATAGTGTTTTTTAGACTGGCTGCCACGAGCTGAATCGAATGCAGCCAAGAGCGAGCGTCTAGGACTTACGGTTCAGGAGTTATTCACAGAAACATGGTTCTGAACATGCTGCCAATTGCTCGCCTGGGAAACATGCAGAGAAGTCCAAGATAGTGTTTTTTAGACTGGCTGCCACGAGCTGAATCGAATGCAGCCAAGAGCGAGCGTCTAGGACTTACGGTTCAGGAGTTATTCACAGAAACATGGTTCTGAACATGCTGCCAATTGCTCGCCTGGGAAACATGCAGAGAAGTCCAAGATAGTGTTTTTTAGACTGGCTGCCACGAGCTGAATCGAATGCAGCCAAGAGCGAGCGTCTAGGACTTACGGTTCAGGAGTTATTCACAGAAACATGGTTCTGAACATGCTGCCAATTGCTCGCCTGGGAAACATGCAGAGAAGTCCAAGATAGTGTTTTTTAGACTGGCTGCCACGAGCTGAATCGAATGCAGCCAAGAGCGAGCGTCTAGGACTTACGGTTCAGGAGTTATTCACAGAAACATGGTTCTGAAAATGCTGCCAATTGCTCGCCTGGGAAACAAGCAGAGAAGTCCAAGATAGTGTTTTTTAGACTGGCTGCCACGAGCTGAATCGAATGCAGCCAAGAGCGAGCGTCTAGGACTTACGGTTCAGGAGTTATTCACAGAAACATGGTTCTTTTACTGCCAGCCGCGAAAGCGAAAATAACCAAGATCGAGCGTCTAGGATTTACTTGTCAATAACTCGCCTGGGAAACATCCAGAGAAGTCAAACACAGTGCTCCTATACTAATTGCGTGGCGCTGAGACGAATGCCGCCAAGATCGAGCGTCTAGGACTTACGGTTCAAGAATTAGCTTTAGAAACATTTGCCTTAGGAACATGCAGAGAAGTCCAAGATAGTGTTTTTTAGACTGGCTGCCACGAGCTGAATCGAATGCAGCCAAGAGCGAGCGTCTAGGACTTACGGTTCAGGAGTTATTCACAGAAACATGGTTCTGAACATGCTGCCAATTGCTCGCCTGGGAAACATGCAGAGAAGTCCAAGATAGTGTTTTTTAGACTGGCTGCCACGAGCTGAATCGAATGCAGCCAAGAGCGAGCGTCTAGGACTTACGGTTCAGGAGTTATTCACAGAAACATGGTTCTGAACATGCTGCCAATTGCTCGCCTGGGAAACATGCAGAGAAGTCCAAGATAGTGTTTTTTAGACTGGCTGCCACGAGCTGAATCGAATGCAGCCAAGAGCGAGCGTCTAGGACTTACGGTTCAGGAGTTATTCACAGAAACATGGTTCTGAACATGCTGCCAATTGCTCGCCTGGGAAACATGCAGAGAAGTCCAAGATAGTGTTTTTTAGACTGGCTGCCACGAGCTGAATCGAATGCAGCCAAGAGCGAGCGTCTAGGAATTACGGTTCAGGAGTTATTCACAGAAACATGGTTCTGAACATGCTGCCAATTGCTCGCCTGGGAAACAAGCAGAGAAGTCCAAGATAGTGTTTTTTAGACTGGCTGCCACGAGCTGAATCGAATGCAGCCAAGAGCGAGCGTCTAGGACTTACGGTTCAGGAGTTATTCACAGAAACATGGTTCTTTTACTGCCAGCCGCGAAAGCGAAAATAACCAAGATCGAGCGTCTAGGATTTACTTGTCAATAACTCGCCTGGGAAACATCCAGAGAAGTCAAACACAGTGCTCCTATACTAATTGCGTGGCGCTGAGACGAATGCCGCCAAGATCGAGCGTCTAGGACTTACGGTTCAAGAATTAGCTTTAGAAACATTTGCCTTAGGAACATGCAGAGAAGTCCAAGATAGTGTTTTTTAGACTGGCTGCCACGAGCTGAATCGAATGCAGCCAAGAGCGAGCGTCTAGGACTTACGGTTCAGGAGTTATTCACAGAAACATGGTTCTGAACATGCTGCCAATTGCTCGCCTGGGAAACATGCAGAGAAGTCCAAGATAGTGTTTTTTAGACTGGCTGCCACGAGCTGAATCGAATGCAGCCAAGAGCGAGCGTCTAGGACTTACGGTTCAGGAGTTATTCACAGAAACATGGTTCTGAACATGCTGCCAATTGCTCGCCTGGGAAACATGCAGAGAAGTCCAAGATAGTGTTTTTTAGACTGGCTGCCACGAGCTGAATCGAATGCAGCCAAGAGCGAGCGTCTAGGACTTACGGTTCAGGAGTTATTCACAGAAACATGGTTCTGAACATGCTGCCAATTGCTCGCCTGGGAAACATGCAGAGAAGTCCAAGATAGTGTTTTTTAGACTGGCTGCCACGAGCTGAATCGAATGCAGCCAAGAGCGAGCGTCTAGGAATTACGGTTCAGGAGTTATTCACAGAAACATGGTTCTGAACATGCTGCCAATTGCTCGCCTGGGAAACATGCAGAGAAGTCCAAGATAGTGTTTTTTAGACTGGCTGCCACGAGCTGAATCGAATGCAGCCAAGAGCGAGCGTCTGTGACTTACGGTTCAGGAGTTATTCACAGAAACATGGTTCTGAACATGCTGCCAATTGCTCGCCTGGGAAACATGCAGAGAAGTCCAAGATAGTGTTTTTTAGACTGGCTGCCACGAGCTGAATCGAATGCAGCCAAGAGCGAGCGTCTAGGACTTACGGTTCAGGAGTTATTCACAGAAACATGGTTCTGAACATGCTGCCAATTGCTCGCCTGGGAAACATGCAGAGAAGTCCAAGATAGTGTTTTTTAGACTGGCTGCCACGAGCTGAATCGAATGCAGCCAAGAGCGAGCGTCTGTGACTTACGGTTCAGGAGTTATTCACAGAAACATGGTTCTGAACATGCTGCCAATTGCTCGCCTGGGAAACATGCAGAGAAGTCCAAGATAGTGTTTTTTAGACTGGCTGCCACGAGCTGAATCGAATGCAGCCAAGAGCGAGCGTCTAGGACTTACGGTTCAGGAGTTATTCACAGAAACATGGTTCTGAACATGCTGCCAATTGCTCGCCTGGGAAACATGCAGAGAAGTCCAAGATAGTGTTTTTTAGACTGGCTGCCACGAGCTGAATCGAATGCAGCCAAGAGCGAGCGTCTAGGACTTACGGTTCAGGAGTTATTCACAGAAACATGGTTCTTTTACTGCCAGCCGCGAAAGCGAAAATAACCAAGATCGAGCGTCTAGAATTTACTTGTCAATAACTCGCCTGGGAAACATCCAGAGAAGTCAAACACAGTGCTCCTATACTAATTGCCTGGCGCTGAGACGAATGCCGCCAAGATCGAGCGTCTAGGACTTACGGTTCAAGAATTAGCTTTAGAAACATTTGCCTTAGGAACATGCAGAGAAGTCCAAGATAGTGTTTTTTAGACTGGCTGCCACGAGCTGAATCGAATGCAGCCAAGAGCGAGCGTCTAGGACTTACGGTTCAGGAGTTATTCACAGAAACATGGTTCTGAACATGCTGCCAATTGCTCGCCTGGGAAACATGCAGAGAAGTCCAAGATAGTGTTTTTAGACTGGCTGCCACGAGCTGAATCGAATGCAGCCAAGAGCGAGCGTCTAGGACTTACGGTTCAGGAGTTATTCACAGAAACATGGTTCTGAACATGCTGCCAATTGCTCGCCTGGGAAACATGCAGAGAAGTCCAAGATAGTGTTTTTTAGACTGGCTGCCACGAGCTGAATCGAATGCAGCCAAGAGCGAGCGTCTAGGACTTACGGTTCAGGAGTTATTCACAGAAACATGGTTCTGAACATGCTGCCAATTGCTCGCCTGGGAAACAAGCAGAGAAGTCCAAGATAGTGTTTTTTAGACTGGCTGCCACGAGCTGAATCGAATGCAGCCAAGAGCGAGCGTCTAGGACTTACGGTTCAGGAGTTATTCACAGAAACATGGTTCTTTTACTGCCAGCCGCGAAAGCGAAAATAACCAAGATCGAGCGTCTAGGATTTACTTGTCAATAACTCGCCTGGGAAACATCCAGAGAAGTCAAACACAGTGCTCCTATACTAATTGCCTGGCGCTGAGACGAATGCCGCCAAGATCGAGCGTCTAGGACTTACGGTTCAAGAATTAGCTTTAGAAACATTTGCCTTAGGAACATGCAGAGAAGTCCAAGATAGTGTTTTTTAGACTGGCTGCCACGAGCTGAATCGAATGCAGCCAAGAGCGAGCGTCTAGGACTTACGGTTCAGGAGTTATTCACAGAAACATGGTTCTGAACATGCTGCCAATTGCTCGCCTGGGAAACATGCAGAGAAGTCCAAGATAGTGTTTTTTAGACTGGCTGCCACGAGCTGAATCGAATGCAGCCAAGAGCGAGCGTCTAGGACTTACGGTTCAGGAGTTATTCACAGAAACATGGTTCTGAACATGCTGCCAATTGCTCGCCTGGGAAACATGCAGAGAAGTCCAAGATAGTGTTTTTTAGACTGGCTGCCACGAGCTGAATCGAATGCAGCCAAGAGCGAGCGTCTAGGACTTACGGTTCAGGAGTTATTCACAGAAACATGGTTCTGAACATGCTGCCAATTGCTCGCCTGGGAAACATGCAGAGAAGTCCAAGATAGTGTTTTTTAGACTGGCTGCCACGAGCTGAATCGAATGCAGCCAAGAGCGAGCGTCTAGGACTTACGGTTCAGGAGTTATTCACAGAAACATGGTTCTGAACATGCTGCCAATTGCTCGCCTGGGAAACATGCAGAGAAGTCCAAGATAGTGTTTTTTAGACTGGCTGCCACGAGCTGAATCGAATGCAGCCAAGAGCGAGCGTCTAGGACTTACGGTTCAGGAGTTATTCACAGAAACATGGTTCTGAAAATGCTGCCAATTGCTCGCCTGGGAAACAAGCAGAGAAGTCCAAGATAGTGTTTTTTAGACTGGCTGCCACGAGCTGAATCGAATGCAGCCAAGAGCGAGCGTCTAGGACTTACGGTTCAGGAGTTATTCACAGAAACATGGTTCTTTTACTGCCAGCCGCGAAAGCGAAAATAACCAAGATCGAGCGTCTAGGATTTACTTGTCAATAACTCGCCTGGGAAACATCCAGAGAAGTCAAACACAGTGCTCCTATACTAATTGCGTGGCGCTGAGACGAATGCCGCCAAGATCGAGCGTCTAGGACTTACGGTTCAAGAATTAGCTTTAGAAACATTTGCCTTAGGAACATGCAGAGAAGTCCAAGATAGTGTTTTTTAGACTGGCTGCCACGAGCTGAATCGAATGCAGCCAAGAGCGAGCGTCTAGGACTTACGGTTCAGGAGTTATTCACAGAAACATGGTTCTGAACATGCTGCCAATTGCTCGCCTGGGAAACATGCAGAGAAGTCCAAGATAGTGTTTTTTAGACTGGCTGCCACGAGCTGAATCGAATGCAGCCAAGAGCGAGCGTCTAGGACTTACGGTTC